>NC_090295.1:49253535-49553535 GCF_037392515.1 Haliotis asinina | reverse complement strand
TATATCATAAAAACCTGTCGTCAAAGGACAGTAAAACAACTAGAATATCACAGTTAAAATTTGAAACTGGTGTGGAAAAGTAAAACTAATGTCACTATTTGGACAAGACGATATAAAATACAGGCTATATACCACCATCAACTGAAGGTAGATCACCATACTAGGGACCACGGGGACGGCCCCTAGTGTGGTAATCTACCTTCATTTGGTTATGGTTAGGGTTAGTGTGGTAATCTACCTTCATTTGGTTATGGTTAGGGTTAGTCTGGTAATCTACCTTCAGTTGGTTATGGTTAGGGTTAGTCTGGTAATCTACCTTCAGTTGGTTATGGTTAGGGTTAGTGTGGTAATCTACCTTCAGTTGGTTATGGTTATGGTTAGGGTTAGTGTGGTAATCTACCTTCATTTGGTTATGGTTAGGGTTAGTGTGGTAATCTACCTTCAGTTGGTTATGGTTAGGGTTAGGGTTAGTGTGGTAATCTACCTTCAGTTGGTTATGGTTAGGGTTAGTCTGGTAATCTACCTTCATTTGGTTATGGTTAGGGTTAGGGTTAGTGTGGTAATCTACCTTCATTTGGTTATGGTTAGGGTTAGGGTTAGTGTGGTAATCTACCTTCATTTGGTTATGGTTAGGGTTAGTGTGGTAATCTACCTTCAGTTGGTTATGGTTAGGGTTAGGGTTAGTGTGGTAATCTACCTTCATTTGGTTATGGTTAGGGTTAGTCTGGTAATCTTCCTTCATTTGGTTATGGTTAGGGTTAGGGTTAGTGTGGTAATCTACCTTCATTTGGTTATGGTTAGGGTTAGGGTTAGTGTGGTAATCTACCTTCATTTGGTTATGGTTAGGGTTAGTGTGGTAATCTACCTTCAGTTGGTTATGGTTAGGGTTAGGGTTAGTGTGGTAATCTACCTTCATTTGGTTATGGTTATGGTTAGGGTTAGTGTGGTAATCTACCTTCATTTGGTTAGGGTTAGGGTTAGTGTGGTAATCTACCTTCATTTGGTTAGGGTTAGGGTTAGTGTGGTAATCTACCTTCAGTTGGTTATGGTTAGGGTTAGTGTGGTAATCTACCTTCAGTTGGTTATGGTTAGGGTTAGGGTTAGTGTGGTAATCTACCTTCATTTGGTTATGGTTAGGGTTAGTCTGGTAATCTTCCTTCATTTGGTTATGGTTAGGGTTAGGGTTAGTGTGGTAATCTACCTTCATTTGGTTATGGTTAGGGTTAGGGTTAGTGTGGTAATCTACCTTCATTTGGTTATGGTTAGGGTTAGTGTGGTAATCTACCTTCAGTTGGTTATGGTTAGGGTTAGGGTTAGTGTGGTAATCTACCTTCATTTGGTTATGGTTATGGTTAGGGTTAGTGTGGTAATCTACCTTCATTTGGTTAGGGTTAGGGTTAGTGTGGTAATCTACCTTCATTTGGTTAGGGTTAGGGTTAGTGTGGTAATCTACCTTCAGTTGGTTATGGTTAGGGTTAGGGTTAGTGTGGTAATCTACCTTCAGTTGGTTATGGTTAGGGTTAGGGTTAGTGTGGTAATCTACCTTCATTTGGTTATGGTTATGATTAGGGTTAGTCTGGTAATCTACCTTCAGTTGGTTATGGTTAGGGTTAGGGTTAGTGTGGTAATCTACCTTCATTTGGTTATGGTTAGGGTTAGGGTTAGTGTGGTAATCTACCTTCATTTGGTTATGGTTAGGGTTAGGGTTAGTGTGGTAATCTACCTTCATTTGGTTATGGTTAGGGTTAGGGTTAGTGTGGTAATCTACCTTTATTTGGTTATGGTTAGGGTTAGGGTTATTGTGGTATTCTACCTTCAGTTGTTAGCGACCTATAACCTGTTTGTATAATTGTATTGTTTTCAGTAATAAAAGAGTTTTTGATTTACGAGCCAGTGTTTAAACACCACCGTCGATTCTCTTGTTATCTTACAGTGCTTATCTTTTTTATCTTAAAGTGCTTATCTTGTTATCTTACAGTGCTTAGCTCGCTGGATTTTTAACGATTTGAATTTATTGTGTGTGCAAAACGTATCTCATCTCTGGCTGAAACATTGCCCACGTGACATTCAAAATATAATACTTACTATAATCCACTCAATTTGAACCTATGAACACCAGATTTGTTAAGTGTAAAAATGCAAATATGCTATACTGTACCTACTTTGACTCATATACAACACATTAATTATCAGTCGATTCTAATAATAGCTTGTCTAGTCCAATCAACATGTAATATTCAACCTCTCCCCGTATACAAAATACCATTACTGTGATTGTGCTTAACTTTTAATGCGTATCACACTTTCACACACGTTCTTGATCAACGTTTCGCCAACAATAACAGTTTCCCCAAAACACTTTGAATCGTGGAAAGAGTAATACTAATTACTAATGGCATAATCAAAATGTAAATGGAAATAATGATTTAATACCTCCAGCATCGTTTATGATCATTATCCATTTCAAAGGTATATATAATGTCAGCAAAGATATATTAGGTTTCAGTATTTGTGCATTAATTTATTTCAGTACGAATACCTGTGAGCGATGAACATATCAGAAATCTTGTCACAATTTAAGTTCTCATCACCACACGTGCCTTATTTCTTATAATCACACTAAACGTTAAATAGTGGTGAACAGCAAGAAATCAGAAAATTTAAAAGTTTATACAAATCATGTCTATTTCTTCATTTCATAGACACGTTCATGTCACGTGTTCGTGGAAAATGAATCAAAAGACTATTTTGTGCATCAAGTGACTAATTATAGCAGGCACATGTGAATGTTGACATTATTTACAGAAGTGTCCACATGCCTCGCATACCTCAGAAGATGCACCTTCAACTCCTTGTGCCTATATTTATGGCATATCAGGTTGTGCCAGGTGAAGTGTTAGAAAAGATGTAAGTGTTGTTTGTGACATAATGACTCTGGCATAGCAGCTGTTTAAAGGAACCACTGACAGAAGGGCAGTGGACGGGGTATAGACGTGTCCAGGAAGGTGAGACTGAAGGCATTCCCTTTGTGTATCTGGACTAGTCACGTTCTATTCAACAGAGTCGGTGTATGCTTTTACATGACAAAGTAAATTTGCAAAGTAGAGTTTGTAATGGTTTTAAGTTACAAGTCTCGTCTACTCGAGTTTTATTATGAAGTACGGCGCACATTTGTCACTCATGTCAGACTCATCAACATGTACGCAGTGCTCAACCATTCTTGTGAAAAGAACTTTACATTTATAACTAGCAACAAACAATGACAATCATCTGTTTAACATGACAGTTGCCATAATCGATAGGGTAGCCTAGTGGTTATAGCGTTCCCACTTTACGCTAGACGGAGGTGGTCAGTTCTTCTCATGGATACAATGTGTACAGCCTGCTGTATACTAACGGGCTGTTGCTGGACTATTCCTGGCAGTGACTAGAAAACCTGATGTGCTAACTGTTTTTGTCTTTCAGGTTAATAACCTCGTGTGCCGTAGGGAGACCAAGAACAAAAAGTTCAAGCAAGTCTCCACATATCATTCTTCGCTTACGAAGCAGTTTTACTTCTTCCCGTGACTCTTTGCCATATGCAATTGTCTCGTGTGCCACCAAGTCGATTTCACAGCTGTCTCGTTTCCTGCTGTCGGGAGTTCTGTTCTATTGTGCAACGTAGTACAATAACCAGTGTAGAACTTTGAGACCAACTCATTCAGTTGGATATAACATATTCATCAGTATTATCTGATCCAATCTCTCGTATGTTGCAACACTACGTTTCTTCGAGTCATTGCTCTGTCGCAGAGCGAAAATCTGGAAATCGTGGAAATCTCCAAACAAGGCTATGCAAGATGCACTTAATAAAAGGAAAAAATACACACATGACAGGTGTAAGTAGGTAGCCAGATGAATTGTGAATCATTGTACGACCCCTTCAACCACAGTTGCTTGTAGTGTCTCTTACCACTCTCAGACTCGTGAAGGTCCCGGAGTAGAACAGACCTTCAGCAACCCATGTTTGCCATAAAAGGCGACTCTGCTGGTCGCAAGAAGCGACTAACGGGATCGGGTGGTCAGCCTCGCTGACGTGGTTGACACATGTCTTCTGTTCCCAATTGTGCAGATCGATGCTCATGCTGTTGATCACTGGATTTGTCCATTATAAACAGACCGCCATATAGCTGGAATTTTGGTGAGTGCGGCGTAAAACTAAACTCACTCTCACACGAGAAACTTCTGGTAGGTCATTGTCTGAACTCATGAATGAGACTCATGTTTCTGTTTGATTTGTCTTAAAATACACTTGGTTGCACAAAACTCATGGACCATGCTTGAAGCGAGGAAGAGTTTCCTGGCTGGTCGAGTATAGGTCTATCCAAGGCTACCGACTTGATGAGGTATTTTCGCATTATCACATTCGAGGTATAGTGTCAGAGGAAAATAGTTCATTTTAATCAATTCCGGTGAACACCGACAACAAACTGAACAAACTTAACTGTAACACTATCCTGAGAAACGTTTCTTTACATGTGCTGTATATCATTTTTCCCTTTATTAATGAAGCCTAGTGCTATTCTATGACCTGGTTTAGTTACCATGCGGCTGCAGTGTCAATCAGTCAATCAGTTTGATTGGTATGGCTGCAATACTACAGGTATGACTTAAGATCGTAACTCAATCAGTCAATGATTAATGTATTTTCAATGATGGTTCAAACTAATATCTTCATTCTGCAACTGGCTCATACTCTTCTGTGATTTGGCTGTAGTGTTAATGACTATTTCATTGGTTCTCTTGATCATGATGACCATGATGGCTTTCTAAATTTCTTACAGGTGGACTCTGCAAAGTTCCAAGAAATTCTGGTTCGTGTTGACCCTAAGATAGAAAGACAAACGACCTTAATGACAGAACCACTAGAGCCAGCTTTAAGTCTGGCGATCACTCTTCGTCACCTGGCCACAGACAACTCATGGAAAACCCTCGTGTACGGGTTCATGGTGGCCAACACCATTTCCCGCTTAGTGCCAGAGAGATGCAACGTCATCTTCCAGGATTTCCTAAAGGTGTCAGTAAGCGGCAAAATTCACAGATATTTCATTCTATAATGTAATTGGCGGTAACCCGTGATTTCCAATATTTTTCTGATCGAAACGAGTCAAAATTATGCATTTAACTTTTGCAGTGTCCACCAATACTAGTGGAAAGCAGTTGCTGAAAGATTCTCAAACAGATGTAACTTTCACAACTGTGTGGGGGCTCTTGATGGCAAGCATGCAATGGTTCCGGATCCGTGGTCTACAGCTACAAGGGTTTCCACAGTTGTGTACTCATGGCCCTTATGACAGCCAAGACCGCTTCCCTGTATGTGGAAGTAGGCGCAAATGGCGGGCATGTGGCCTTCTTGTACATCTGACGTTCTTGGACGTCTACACTCGAGCGCGTAGTATGCGACGAGATGACAATATCGATTACGTCATCGTCATGTTGCTTATTTGTATTCTTCAACTCATTCCCGTCGTCAGCACATTGTTCACCCTGGGTGTTCAAGGACAGTTTCTCAGGATCGAGCATCTGAGATCCGTCTCTCTTCTGTCTGGAAGCGGGGGCTTTCTCCTTTCCCTTGGAGGGGCATCTCCTCATCTCCTTCAACTTTCTTCCCGCCCTTTCTCTGTTTAGTCTTTCCCTTCACTGTTCTCTTACTGGGAGGCATTATTCACGATGTTCCCGTAAAATACCGTACTACCTTTCTACCCAGCATCAATAATATGAAGACAAATAGACCAAATAAATTTGGTGGTATTTTTCACCACTTGCACGTGTCTACCTGACAATCGTCATCATCTCGTTTCAATACGTGCCAGTCGTATGAAGCTGATGATACTATCGCAACTATCTCGTTCACAGAGGGTGTTAGGCTCCTATCATACACGGGACAAGGACGTTCTCTGCTCCTGACAATCGTAGATCAATTGTATTTGGCGTGTCTGCCCTATTTAGTAACTTCTTACGAGCAAACTACGATCAGAACCGTGCACACTGCGATCAATGCCGAGCACAACACAAGTACAACAACGTGCATCATGCCATATTCTACAATAAGTGCAAACGTTTTAAGCATGTTCAAAACTTTTTTCCTATCGAAGGACACTTACGATCTTTCACGAAATATAGCGATTGCAAAAGGAGCTGTATAGGAGCACATTACGATTTAATTAAGAACTATATATGACGAGCTTGCACACGATATCTATAACGTAATTTGGCGGCTAGCATAAGGCTGCACGAAAATCTGACAATTAGACGTAAACGTAACGATATCTATGAAAACATGTATTGTGACAACGAAATACACACAGAAACAGTTGTAGAAGACTTAAATCGGACCTGAATAAACGTAATGTTGGTAACTTAACATAGGCAGTTAAAGGCCTGACGTCATTTTGGAATCAAATCAGATATTTAAAAAGTCGACTAACACGAAAAAATGTAATTACGAAAGTGGAATAAATCATTTTAAAAATGTATTTTATAATGATTCTATCTTAAATGATTCTTTGTACGATTGTCCTTTGCGAACATACATCTATGTCATATTTGGGATTACACATTTTTACTAAAGTACAAATTCTAGTCCCATCAGGTAATCGAACCCGCACCCTCAATAGTAGGGCAACTAATTGCCAACACACAAGGTCAGCCGCCTAATCCGCTTAGCCACCGTGACTTCCACAAAAATGGAATCACTTGTATTAGACTTGCCTATGGCTGATAATGAACTATCAGAAGCATTGTTGCATTTCAAAAAAGGGGAATAAGCTGATCGTGACCTCCTCGTGGTGGAAATGCTTCACACAATTTCTGTTTCAATAAATTGTTTGAAATGGCGTTGACGGGCGCGATCAATTATTGTTCCCTTACATAAGAAAGATGATATCACCAATCCAGATAACTATAAAATAATTCCTCTAAACAGTATTTTAGATAAAGTCTTTGCATCTTGTCTAAATAACAGACTCACTAAATTATCAAGTTTGACAGACAAACGTCTGGAATCAGGTTTTAGAAAGAAATATTCAACTTCTGATCATATCTTTTGTGTTAGCCCACAAATACCTATCCCGTCGTAAGCCTGAACTATATGTAGCTTTTGTTGATTTCCTTAAAGCATTTGATTCTGTCAATTGTCCTCTATTGTGGGACTCTTTAAGTAATGATGGTAGAATGTACTCGATTTTATTAGCAATGTATGCTAATGTCAAAGCTTGTGTACGTTGTGGTGATATTTGGGACTGCCCCGCTGGATTAAGACGAGGATGTGTTGTGAGTCCAAATCTATTTTCCCTGTTTGTCAACGAATTGTACTACGATATTATCGCAAATGGTAAGCATGCCATCCAGATGTTTCCAGATCTCTTAGAGCTTTTTATTATTCTATTTGCTGATGATGTAATTGTTCTATCAGAATCCGTAGTTGGACTAGAAACCCACATGTATATTTTGGAACAGTATACTAAAACGTGAGATTTATCTGTTAGTCTAGATAAAACTAAGACTGTTAATATGTTTAAACAAGAATGACGTTCAATAACAGATATTATTACTCGCCCGTGGAAGATACTGCATTGTAAACCAAAAGTTTCTGTGTTCTGTAATCTGATTGGTTGAAAAACATGATTAAATGGTATTAGATTCCCGGAAACTGAAAGACTATTCACCGCGTATTGACACGTAAACAATTGTTTTGTTGTGTCATCAACAGTGGTGACGTCATTCAAATCAAATTGTGACGTAAAGTTAGAATGACGTCACAAATGAGCAACTCCAGATGCTACCATGAGAACCAGCTGAGACGGCCAGCTGATGACACTTCACTGCTGTGTCCGTATTCGATGTAAACGAGTGCAGAAACTAAAACCCCTTTGGTTTACTTTTGTGTTTACAATGTCGATAAACATCATGTGTTGGCCAACACATGATGTTTATCTCCTAAGTGTAATATTTTCACTTCAGTATTACACTAATGTACTACCGCTTGACGTATGACGTCAAAATGGTTCAAAGTTGTGACGTCACAATGCTAATGTTGATGTCGCGATTTTACTAGACCTTGCTTGACTTGAAAGCTGAGTGTTCTCACACAAAAGGCAATTTCGCCGCAGTTTCTGTCAATTTATGTTGGCGAGAAATAAACAGAATACTAAACTCGCTTCCGTGAAATACCGTTTTCATTAAACTCGTTAAAGATTTAGTATCAAACTCGCTTTCGCTCGTTTGATACCAAATCATTAACTCGTTTAATAAAAATGGTATTACATGGAAGGTCGTTTAGTATCCTCTATATAGTTCACGGGGTGGCTCTTAGAGAATATGCAAATCACCACTCCAGCCGGAGATAGATCTGTCGTTTCTAACATCAAGAAAATTAAGATATCCATTTAAACGTTTTAGGTAAACCTTGATCAACATAATGGTAAACGAAGGAAGACGTTTTTCATACTGAACGACGCAAGAGAAATTGCCCTGTGAAAGTTAAACGTGGAGTACTTAAATACATTTTTTCTTGAATGTCCTTTTTTATAGATTTGCGTACGGAATACATAGTTGAATGTTATCTGTGAAACCACATCCATTAGCTTTTAAACTACTTCTTTCATCAACTGGCCAACATGTAATACTAAACCTGTCTTGCTATATCATTCGTCCTCTTATTAAACGAAGCAATCTGATATAACGTCTTGCAGATCCATCGTATTTCATAACTTTTACAGAATCTACTGTCTGTCACACGATTCGCTGTTTGGATCAATAATTACTATTTATTGCACAATATCGGTAATGTATATATGGGGAGGGAAGGGTTGTAGGTAAATTTAACCAAAATTAAAATCATAAAAATACTCCTCCCCGTAACAAATAGTGAACTGTGTCAGAATTTTAACGGTAGTTTGTTACAGAAATTATTTATTTTTCGGAATAAAATTCTGGTAAAAAAGAGTTGGTTTAATGTTTTGATTATGGTCAGTGTTTCCTTGAGTATTATAATTACGTTTCTCAGTTTTCACGCTAGATTGCAATTCATCAATCACCAATTCACCAATTCACCAATTCACCAATTACCAATTCATCAATCATCAATTCACCAATTCACCAATTCACCAAACACCCATCTCCAATCACCAATTCATCAATCACCAATTCACCATTCACCAATCACCAATTCACCAATCACCAATCACCCATTCACCAATTCACCAATTCACCAATCACCAATCACCAATCACCAATTCACCAATTCACCATTCACCAATCACCAATCACCAATCACCAATCACCAATTCACCAAACACCAGACACCAATCTAATTTTGAGCCAAACGGACTATAAAAGCTGAAAGGATATGAAAATACAGCTAGGGCCCATGCAGTGTTTAACTCTCTCACTTCCCTTAAGCTCTATTGCAATGTCCTCTTCGGACATATAAGTGTTCGTGTTCTGTCCCGAAAGATATCCCGACAAGAATTTAATGGTTTGTACACAGCTACCTAAACGTTTAGCTGACACAAGATTTCCCGAAGACGGGAGACGTTCGTCACTTCCCCACACATTCCAGATAAAGGTTTTGAGATAGCAAAAGAATTAAGTTTTATAGTGAATTTATCTTTGTCTTCAATATCCAGAAATCTAGTCCATGTCCTAGCATCTAGAAGAGGTATTTCCTGGATTTCGGTCATTCTGATCCAAACGATTTCCTTTTCAGTTCTTGATGAGCCAGATTGTTGTAGCTCCATAATGAACGAAAACTGATTCTGCACCCCTGTTCCCATTTACCATGGAGTGTCAACAGAGACGGTGTCATATAACACCTGATCTCCAAGACGATGACACCAGGAATACAGGGGTGTTGTACTCTAGTGAATATGACATGAACAGTATTTGTCTAACTATTGGTTCGGTCCTTGGCAAGAAGTTGGCAAGACATGCATTATTCAGAGGTCAACATCACCAGAATGGGCCTTGAGCCCTTCTGCCATAGAACTCTGGGTAATTTGACATATACTGATCTGCAATGAAAACGCATAACTGATTTTTATGTGGAATAAAGTGACAAAAAACAAAGGGTCAATTTATGGACTGCTCAACAGAGTTGAGATCTGGTGAATACGCTGACCAGTCTATCACATTAAGTCCAGCTGGCTGAATAATACCCTGTGTCACCCTGGCGGCATGAGGACGGGCGTTGTCCTTGGGACTTCATCCACTGTGCAGTCAGATTACGTTGGATGACTCCTGAAACGTGAACAAGACTTGGTATCTGATGTTTCAGACATAGCGAAACAATTTACTTTTGTATTTTGCATTATGTATTGAGTGTCAGTGTAGTATTCATGCACGAGACCGTTGTTTTCTCTGAGGTTACTTACTATGTCTTTTCCATTTTGAAATCTTATATAACCCTTCAGCGACTGTCGGTATGTAAACTTCAGCTTACACATCAAAGGTCCAATGTCATATGCAAAACTCTTACAGGAACTTCTCTCCATACACTTGTTCTTGCACAACTTGACACCGATTTTATAGTCACTTGCTTGCGTGTGGGAAACACATACCATGGACAGAGACACCAAAGGTAGGAGAAACATCTTCTGTGGCACCCGTCACTTCAAGATAGAATGACAGCGACACGTAAACACTTCTGTTAGTAACGTCAAGATCCTCATATTTGTGTGAATGCTATAATTAGGTGATTGCTTTGCGGGATATGGTTTCAAACAATGAAGCGATCTCATGATGCTAACAGTGATAGATTAGAAACATTTGTCGATTCGTACTTTAACGCTGAAATGATTACTGACAGGGTATAAAAGCAACTGTGTAAAATGTAGAAACGTAATGTAGATTGCTGATACTCAGAATCAATGTTTGATGTGAAATTCTATGTTTGAGGTGATGAATAATGATTTTCGTCAACATTCCCATTATGTTATTGTCAATATTTATGTTTATAAAACTTTCAAGTTTTTTGGGAGCACTTGTATTGTTGGATATGTTGTTGATGTGAAAGGGCGTCACCCACATAGGTTTAACAACAATTATAGTCAAGACAAGATGAAGTTTACATAGACATGAAACATGTCTACATTTTAGTGTTTACATTTAAAGAGTGTAAGTTTGGAACGACTTGTTCAAACAATATATCTTCCAACGTCTTCTAAAAGGAACAATTTATTATATTATGATGACGCTATTACTAAATACGCTTTCCAAATATTGCTCAGACTTGAGTCTGAACGTCAATGCAGACAAGAGTAAAATTATGTTTTTTCCGTGAAGGAGGGGAGATTCGACCGGAGGAAAAAATGGTTTTACAAGAATTCCCAGCTTGACGTTTTTGACTAGTTTAAGTATCTATGCATCGTGCTTTCTTACACAGGTTTCTTCACTCTTTAGACTTCTACAGAACTCTAGGGGGTAAAAGTCTTAAAGCTATGTATGCTTTACTAATAACTGTCAACTTTCAGTGAGAACCTTGTGTGAACTACAACATGCAGTATTGATATTCTTTGATCTCGAGAAAGCATACGACGCTACCAGGAAGCATTGCACTTTAAAGGATGAATTTGGTTTGAGGGGTGTTTACCTCATTCGATGTTACAGTTTTAACAAACAGTTTTTTTCAAGTCTGAGTGAGTCCAACCGTGTCTGATCATTACAATCTGTTACACTGATTAGCAACAACAGCTTAAGAAAGGTTTTTAATGATTCAATCAGGAGATCATTATTTGTAGATGATATTAATATCTTTTTCCGCGGTAAATATGTGCATAAGATTGAACGGCAACGGGTGTCTTGAAAAAGGCTTTAAACGTTCTAAATGCATGAAGGCACTCGATCTGTTAACTTGTTGTTTCCAATTCAAATTGGGGAGGGGAGCGGGCTACCCTCCTTCACTTATATTGATCATTGGCGTGATCTAAACTTATCATGGCTCCATCGTTTATGGTAAGCCCAAGACTACTTGATTCCGTCCACCATTAAGGTCTAAGACTTTGTTTTGATTCCTTTAGACCTTGTCCTGTTGACAGTGTCTGTATCGAGCCAAATGGGCCTTCCCTTACCCACCACATGAACCTATGTTACAATATCTTACAACACTATATGTCAAGAAACGTTCCGCCTCTTGGGCTCAAAATATACCATTCATGTCTGCTGCAGGTATTGAGCTGGAGAGTATTTCTTCTTCCCAACTGCTTTTTTCTCCTCCTTGGCAAATTGTTTAGGTCACACGTTGATAATAAC
Source organism: Haliotis asinina (assembly GCF_037392515.1). NCBI lineage: Eukaryota > Metazoa > Mollusca > Gastropoda > Lepetellida > Haliotidae > Haliotis > Haliotis asinina. The sequence goes on along the minus strand of NC_090295.1, from coordinate 49,541,247 downwards.
TGCCCTAAAATATATTAATAAGCACTCTAAATATAAATAATAAAGATACTAAATCCTACGTAGGAGATAGTATGTCCTATGTAGGAGATAGTGACATCCAAAAAGGAGATACCAAGTCGTACGTAGGAGATACCAAGTCCTATTTATTATCTCCTACGTTGGCCTTGGTAATGAGACTAAAAAAGTATTTCACAGTGGCCCTAATACGCTGTAATACTCTTGTGTATAGTTCAGGCTGAAAAATTATTTGAAAGTCTAGTAATTCTTTACAGAAATGAATGTACAAAGTGAGTCATGCCAGACCTGGGAATATAATTATACATCGATAAACATGTGTATGCATCCTTCATCTTGCTCTATCCAAACATATGAAAACCAGTTGTGAAAAGTAAGTAACAGCCTTCTGAAACACCAGCTATGACTTTCCATTTTGACCCCATCTTTATTTCATTGTCAGCTGCATTAAATCTTCACTGTTTTGCTTGATTGTTTTTTGCTTCTTTTCTTTATCAAACATTGGTCTACACAAATATGTAAAATTTACATAGATTGCTCACTTCTGCTCTTAGAAATCCACAATTTTAGGGGTGGTGCGTTTTCAATGATGTTCAGTTTATTTTAACCGAAACTTTATGTCATGTATTTGAGTAACCACGTGCAGAACTTCTCCACCACACACAACTCAGACTTATTTGATGCATAACTGTAACTAATTTGAAGTATGCAGTTTGTACCTTTTCTATGTTTTCATAACTCCATACTTAACCATATATAGTAATACAGATAGGATTTTACTGCCAGTACATTTACAAGCAACTGTCATTATTCTCACGAAATAGTCTATACATGTAGGAAATTACTTTATTAGCTGAGAGAGATACAGATCGACATGAATTTATTTATATTGTTAATGTGCCAAATTGTGAAGTACTAATTGATGTCTACGAGCAGGTATTTTTATCCTATGTACCTTTTTACACTGTTGGCACTTTTTCACATTTTACAATCCATACACTTAGGTACCATTTATAACCAGTATGAGGTTTTATTACATATAATATATTTAAACGTACTTGGGTGTCCCACTTCTTGTGCATCAGGTCACGGATATAGGATGCAATAGTAGCTTTATAATCAGTGTATGCAATAAATATTGGTGTCACAGATATGTTGAGTGCTGCCTTAGCAGCAAGACAGACCATTGTGTTGCCAGGAATGCCAGCGTGGCTGGGTAACAAAGTGCAATGTCATAATGGCCAGCATCAATACTCTTGTACAATTCAAAAACATCAATTAAACATGGATGTTTGCCAGAACGATTCTATTTGCCTGAAGGCACTAAGGAGAGTCTGAAAAGATTATTTATTGTTTATATTTAGTGTATATAAAGTGTGCAGAGGAAACTCCTCGTTCATTTCTGAAAGAGACCATGAACGTATCACTTGTGTTCTGACGGTATCCCTTCCTGAGTTAAAAGCACGATGGAACGGAAACTGTACATCCCAGACACCAAAAAGGTTGTTGACTTTTTAGCAGATCACAGACATATGCATGACGGAAAACAACTGGTCAAAGGTCGACCCAGGTCGCGCATCATTACCACCGCACCGATAACCAAAGCACCACCTAAATGTGAATCCAATTTGAACATAACAATGCAGGGGACAAGACTGTCACTTCGAAGAAAGTACGTTGCGAGGGTAACAGCTCCACAATATCCTTCATCGAGTTCAAAGATAGTCCCGCTATCGACCCCAGAGATATCTTCAACCAGTAACGATGTCGGTACTGACCGAGAAAGAGTTTACCGAAGCCCTGCCCGATAGCTTAGATTTGTTCGACTTACCTCCCAGTCAAACTAACATCCTAAAACATTACTACGAGAACGTCACACCCATGTCTGTCATCACCGACTCCAGTCGGGTGGAATTTCACATTCCGAACGGTAGGAAAGACTACATCGACTTGAGCAAGACCCGACTTCACGTCAAACTCAAAGTGACCCATGCCGACAAAACACCTTTAGTCGAAAAAGAAAAAGTAGGACTCGTCAACCTCAAACTGCAAGGCTTGTGGGCAGGTGAGTGTGTTCCTACAGGGTCAACAGGTGAGCTGCAGCAATGTCGATTACCCTTACAAAGCTCCTGTGGGGTCCGATGGGGTGAACGGATCCCTTTTGTTTCCAAGTGGACATCGTTAAAAGCATGGACTGTACTTGAACGGTACAAACATACCTGGGCGTTGGCTGACATCGAGGATTCCGTCAGCCTGTACGACTGGAATAACGAATGGCGCAAAGACAAAGGTTTGAACCTGGACCACACCGAATTCCACTTTTGTCACGCCTTGTACGTGCTTAACCTGCAAGACATCCTAGGCGACAGAGGGGAATATCTGAATCTGGTCAAGTCGGGTAATCTACGACTAGAAATCCAGTTTCCTTATGCCCTTGCCCACACCTCCATTGCAATGGCCATATTTCCGGCTCTCATTGAAATCGACCAAAGCCAGAACGTGTTTCTGAAATAGTCAATGTACGAACAACAGTTACAGTGTGCTATGCATAGTGACCCTGTAGCAGCTGTAGGCCATAGTCTCTGTACACACATGTTGGGTGTGTACACCAGAGATACCTAAGCTAACATCTCTGCACTCACATGTTGGGTGTGTACACCAGAGATACCTTAGCTAACATCTCTGCACACACATGTTGGGTGTGTACACCAGAGATACCTTAGCTACAATGTCTGCACACACATGTTGGGTGTGTACACCAGAGATACCTTAGCTAACATCTCTGTACACACATGTCGGCTGTGTACACCAGAGATACCTTACCTAACATCTCTGCACTCACATGTTGGGTGTGTACACCAGAGATACCTTAGCTAACATCTCTGTACACACATGTTGGGTGTGTACACCAGAGATACCTTAGCTAACATCTCTGCACTCACATGCTGGGTGTGTACACCAGAGATACCTTCGCTAACATCTCTGCACTCACATGTTGGGTGTGTACACCAGAGATACCTTAGCTAACATCTCTGTACACACATGTAAGGTGTGTACACCAGAGGTACCTTAGCTACAATCTCTGCGCACACATGTTGGGTGTGTACACCAGAGATACCTTAGCTAACATCTCTGCACACACATGTTGGGTGTGTAAAACAGAGATACCTTAGCCAACATCTCTCAACACATATGCAGGGTGTGTACACCAGAGGTACCCTAGGCAACATCTCTGTACACACATCTTGGGTGTGTACACCAGAGATACCTTAGCGAACATCTCTGCACACACATGTTGGGTGTGTACACCAGAGATACCTTAGCTACAATCTCTGCACACACATGTTGGGTGTGTACACCAGAGATACCTTACCTACAATCTCTGCACACACATGTTGGGTGTGTACACCAGAGATACCTTAGCTAACATCTCTGCACACACATGTTGGGTGTGTAAAACAGAGATACCTTAGCTAACATCTCTGCACACACATGTCGGGTGTGTAAACCAGAGATACCTTAGCTACAATATCTGCACACACATGTTGGGTGTGTACACCAGAGATAACTTAGCTAACATCTCTGCACACACATGTTGGGTGTGTACACCAGAGATACCTTAGCTAACATCTCTGCACACACATGTTGCGTGTGTATAACAGAGATACCTTAGCTATCATCTCTGCACACACATGTTGGGTGTGTACACCAGAGATACCTTAGCTAACATCTCTGTACACACATGTCGGCTGTGTACACCAGAGATACCTTACCTAACATCTCTGCACTCACATGTTGGGTGTGTACACCAGAGATAACTTAGCTAACATCTCTGCACACACATGTTGCGTGTGTACACCAGAGATACCTTAGCTAACATCTCTGCACACACATGTTGCGTGTGTATAACAGAGATACCTTAGCTAACATCTCTGAACACATATGCAGGGTGTGTACACCAGAGGTACCCTAGGCAACATCTCTGCACACACATGTTGGGTGTGTACACCAGAGATACCTTAGCTATAATCGCTGCACACACATGTTGGGTGTGTACACCAGAGATACCTTATCAAACATCTCTGTACACATATGTTGGGTGTGTATACCAGAGATACCTTAGCTACAATCTCTGCACACACATGTTGGGTGTGTACACCAGAGATACCTTAGCTGCAATCTCTGCACACACATGTTGGGTGTGTACATCAGAGATACCTTTTCTAACATCTCTGCACACACATGTTGGGTGTGTACACATGAGATACCTTAGCTAACATCTCTGCACACACATGGTGGATGTGTACACCAGAGATACCTTGGCTACAATCTCTGCACACACATGTTGGGTGTGTACACCAGAGATACCTTAGCTACAATCTCTGCACACACATGTTGGGTGTGTACACCAGAGATACCTTAGCTAACATCTCTGCACACACATGTTGGGTGTGTAAAACAGAGATACCTTAGCTAACATCTCTGCACACACATGTCGGGTGTGTACACCAGAGATACCTTATCTACCATCTCTGCACTCACATGTTGGGTGTGTACACCAGAGATACCTTAGCTACAATATCTGCACACACATGTTGGGTGTGTACACCAGAGATACCTTAGCTAACATCTCTCCACACACATGTTGGGTGTGTACACCAGAGATACCTTAGCTAACATCTCTGCACACACATGTTGCGTGTGTAAAACAGAGATACCTTAGCTAACATCTCTGCACACACATGTTGGGTGTGTACACCAGAGATACCTTAGCTAACATCTCTGTACACACATGTCGGCTGTGTACACCAGAGATACCTTAGCTAACATCTCTGCACTCACATGCTGGGTGTGTACACCAGAGATACCTTAGCTAACATCTCTGTACACACATGGTGGGTGTGTAAAACAGAGATACCTTAGCTAACATATCTGAACACATATGCAGGGTGTGTACACCAGAGGTACCCTAGGCAACATCTCTGTACACACATGTTGGGTGTGTACACCAGAGATACCTTAGCTATAGTCGCTGCACACACATGTTGGGTGTGTACACCAGAGATACCTCATCTAACATCTTTGTACACATATGTTGGGTGTGTATACCAGAGATACCTTAGCTACAATCTCTGCACACACATGTTGGGTGTGTACACCAGAGATACCTTAGCTGCAATCTCTGCACACACATGTTGGGTGTGTACATCAGAGATACCTTTTCTAACATCTCTGCACACACATGTTGGGTGTGTACACCAGAGATACCTTAGCTAACATCTCTGCACACACATGTTGGGTGTGTACACCAGAGATACCTTAGCTACAATCTCTGCACACGCATGTTGGGTGTGTACACCAGAGATACCTTAGCTAACATCTCTGCACACACATGTTGGGTGTCTACACCAGAGATACCTTATCTAACATCTCTGCACACACATGTTGGGTGTCTACACCAGAGATACCTTAGCTAACATCTCTGCACACACATGTTGGGTGTGTACACCAGAGATTCCTTCGCTAACATCTCTGCACACACATGTTGGGTGTGTACATCAGAGGTACCTTATCTAACATCTCTGCACACACATGTTGGGTGTCTACACCAGAGATACCTTAGCTAACATCTCTGCACACACATGTTGGGTGTGTACACCAGAGATACCTTCGCTAACATCTCTGCACACACATGTTGGGTGTGTACATCAGAGGTACCTTATCTAACATCTCTGCACTCACATGTTGGGTGTGTACACCAGAGATACCTTAGCTAACATCTCTGCACACGCATGTTGGGTGTGTACACCAGAGATACCTTCGCTAACATCTCTGCACACACATGTTGGGTGTTTACATCACAGGTACCTTATCTAACATCTCTGCACTCACATGTTGGGTGTGTACACCAGAGATACCTTAGCTACAATATCTGCACACACATGTTGGGTGTGTACACCAGAGATACCTTAGCTAACATCTCTCCACACACATGTTGGGTGTGTACACCAGAGATACCTTAGCTAACATCTCTGCACACACATGTTGGGTGTCTACACCAGAGATACCTTAGCTAACATCTCTGCACACACATGTTGGGTGTGTACACCAGAGATACCTTAGCTAACATCTCTGTACACACATGTCGGCTGTGTACACCAGAGATACCTTAGCTAACATCTCTGCACTCACATGCTGGGTGTGTACACCAGAGATACCTTAGCTAACATCTCTGTACACACATGTTGGGTGTGTAAAACAGAGATACCTTAGCTAACATATCTGAACACATATGCAGGGTGTGTACACCAGAGGTACCCCAGGCAACATCTCTGTACACACATGTTGGGTGTGTACACCAGAGATACCTTAGCTATAGTCGCTGCACACACATGTTGGGTGTGTACACCAGAGATACCTCATCTAACATCTCTGTACACATATGTTGGGTGTGTATACCAGAGATACCTTACCTACAATCTCTGCACACACATGTTGGGTGTGTACACCAGAGATACCTTAGCTGAAATCTCTGCACACACATGTTGGGTGTGTACATCAGAGATACCTTTTCTAACATCTCTGCACACACATGTTGGGTGTGTACACCAGAGACACCTTAGCTAACATCTCTTCACACACATGTTGGGTGTGTACACCAGAGATACCTTAGCTACAATCTCTGCACACGCATGTTGGGTGTGTACACCAGAGATACCTTAGCTAACATCTCTGCACACACATGTTGGGTGTCTACACCAGAGATACCTTATCTAACATCTCTGCACACACATGTTGGGTGTCTACACCAGAGATACCTTAGCTAACATCTCTGCACACACATGTTGGGTGTGTACACCAGAGATTCCTTCGCTAACATCTCTGCACACACATGTTGGGTGTGTACATCAGAGGTACCTTATCTAACATCTCTGCACACACATGTTGGGTGTCTACACCAGAGATACCTTAGCTAACATCTCTGCACACACATGTTGGGTGTGTACACCAGAGATACCTTCGCTAACATCTCTGCACACACATGTTGGGTGTGTACATCAGAGGTACCTTATCTAACATCTCTGCACTCACATGTTGGGTGTGTACACCAGAGATACCTTAGCTAACATCTCTGCACACGCATGTTGGGTGTGTACACCAGAGATACCTTCGCTAACATCTCTGCACACACATGTTGGGTGTTTACATCAGAGGTACCTTATCTAACATCTCTGCACTCACATGTTGGGTGTGTACACCAGAGATACCTTAGCTAACATCTGTGCACACACATGTTGGGTGTGTACACCAGAGATACCTTAGCTAACATCTCTGCACACACATGTTGGGTGTGTACACCAGAGATACCTTAGCTAACATCTCTGTATACACATGTTGGGTGTGTACACCAGAGATACCTTAGCTAACATCTCTGTACACACATGTTGGGTGTGTACACCAGAGGTACCTTAGCTAACATCTCTGTACACACATGTTGGGTGTGTACACCAGAGGTACCTTATCTAACATCTCTGTACTCACATGTTGGGTGTGTACACCAGAGATACCTTAGCTAACCTCTCTGCACTCACATGTTGGGTGTGTACACCAGAGATACCTTACCTACAATCTCTGTACACACATGTTGGGTGTGTACACCAGAGATACCTTAGCTAACATCTCTGTATACACATGTTGGGTGTGTACACCAGAGATACCTTAGCTAACATCTCTGTATACACATGTTGGGTGTGTACACCAGAGATACCTTAGCTAACATCTCTGTATACACATGTTGGGTGTGTACACCAGAGATACCTTAGCTAACATCTCTGTATACACATGTTGGGTGTGTACACCAGAGATACCTTAGCTAACATCTCTGTACACACATGTTGGGTGTGTACACCAGAGGTACCTTAGCTAACATCTCTGTACACACATGTTGGGTGTGTACACCAGAGGTACCTTATCTAACATCTCTGTACTCACATGTTGGGTGTGTACACCAGAGATACCTTAGCTAACCTCTCTGCACACACATGTTGGGTGTGTACACCAGAGATACCTTACCTACAATCTCTGTACACACATGTTGGGTGTGTACACCAGAGATACCTTAGCTAACATCTCTGTATACACATGTTGGGTGTGTACACCAGAGATACCTTACCTACAATCTCTGTACACACATGTTGGGTGTGTAGACCAGAGATACCTTAGCTAACATCTCTGTACACACATGTTGGGTGTGTACACCAGAGGTACCTTAGCTAACATCTCTGTACACACATGTTGGGTGTGTACACCAGAGGTACCTTATCTAACATCTCTGTACTCACATGTTGGGTGTGTACACCAGAGATACCTTAGCTAACCTCTCTGCACACACATGTTGGGTGTGTACACCAGAGATACCTTAGCTAACATCTCTGTACACACATGTTGGGTGTGTACACCAGAGATACCTTAGCTAACCTCTCTGCACTCACATGTTGGGTGTGTACACCAGAGATACCTTACCTACAATCTCTGTACACACATGTTGGGTGTGTACACCAGAGATACCTTAGCTAACATCTCTGTATACACATGTTGGGTGTGTACACCAGAGATACCTTAGCTAACATCTCTGTATACACATGTTGGGTGTGTACACCAGAGATACCTTAGCTAACATCTCTGTATACACATGTTGGGTGTGTACACCAGAGATACCTTAGCTAACATCTCTGTATACACATGTTGGGTGTGTACACCAGAGATACCTTAGCTAACATCTCTGTACACACATGTTGGGTGTGTACACCAGAGGTACCTTAACTAACATCTCTGTACACACATGTTGGGTGTGTACACCAGAGGTACCTTATCTAACATCTCTGTACTCACATGTTGGGTGTGTACACCAGAGATACCTTAGCTAACCTCTCTGCACACACATGTTGGGTGTGTACACCAGAGATACCTTAGCTAACATCTCTGTATACACATGTTGGGTGTGTACACCAGAGATACCTTAGCTAACATCTCTGTACACACATGTTGGGTGTGTACACCAGAGGTACCTTAGCTAACATCTCTGTACACACATGTTGGGTGTGTACACCAGAGGTACCTTATCTAACATCTCTGTACTCACATGTTGGGTGTGTACACCAGAGATACCTTAGCTAACCTCTCTGCACACACATGTTGGGTGTGTACACCAGAGATACCTTAGCTAACATCTCTGTACACACATGTTGGGTGTGTACACCAGAGGTACCTTAGCTAACATCTCTGTACACACATGTTGGGTGTGTACACCAGAGGTACCTTATCTAACATCTCTGCACTCACATGTTGGGTGTGTACACCAGAGATACCTTAGCTAACCTCTCTGCACACACATGTTGGGTGTGTACACCAGAGATACCTTAGCTAACATCTCTGCACTCACATGTTGGGTGTGTACACCAGAGATACCTTAGCTAACATCTCTGTACACACATGTTGGGTGTGTACACCAGAGGTACCTTATCTAACATCTCTGTACTCACATGTTGGGTGTGTACACCAGAGGTACCTTAGCTAACATCTCTGTACACACATGTTGGGTGTGTACACCAGAGATACCTTATCTAACCTCTCTGCACACACATGTTGGGTGTGTACACCAGAGATACCTTAGCTAACATCTCTGCACTCACATGTTGGGTGTGTACACCAGAGATACCTTAGCTAACATCTCTGTACACACATGTTGGGTGTGTACACCAGAGGTACCTTATCTAACATCTCTGTACTCACATGTTGGGTGTGTACACCAGAGGTACCTTAGCTAACATCTCTGTACACACATGTTGGGTGTGTACACCAGAGATACCTTAGCTAACATCTCTGTGTACACATGTTGGGTGTGTACACCAGAGATACCTTAGCTAACATCTCTGTATACACATGTTGGGTGTGTACACCAGAGATACCTTAGCTAACATCTCTGTATACACATGTTGGGTGTGTACACCAGAGATACCTTAGCTAACATCTCTGCACACACATGTTGGGTGTGTACACCAGAGATACCTTATCTAACATCTCTGCACTCACATGTTGGGTGTGTACACCAGAGATACCTTAGCTAACATCTCTGCACTCACATGTTGGGTGTGTACACCAGAGATACCCTAGATAACATCTCTGTACACACATGTTGGGTGTGTACACCAGAGATACCTTAGCTAACATCTCTGCACTCACATGTTGGGTGTGTACACCAGAGATACCTTATCTAACATCTCTGCACACACATGTTGGGTGTGTACACCAGAGATACCTTAGCTAACATCTCTGCACTCACATGTTGGGTGTGTACACCAGAGATACCTTAGCTAACATCTCTGCACTCACATGTTGGGTGTGTACACCAGAGATACCCTAGATAACATCTCTGTACACACATGTTGGGTGTGTACACCAGAGATACCTTAGCTAACATCTCTGCACTCACATGTTGGGTGTGTACACCAGAGATACCTTATCTAACATCTCTGCACACACATGTTGGGTGTGTACACCAGAGATACCTTAGCTAACATCTCTGCACTCACATGTTGGGTGTGTACACCAGAGATACCTTAGCTAACATCTCTGCACTCACATGTTGGGTGTGTACACCAGAGATACCCTAGATAACATCTCTGTACACACATGTTGGGTGTGTACACCAGAGATACCTTAGCTAACATCTCTGCACACACATGTTGGGTGTGTACACCAGAGATACCTTAGCTAACATCTCTGCACACACATGTTGGGTGTGTACACCAGAGATACCTTAGCTAACATCTCTGCACTCACATGTTGGGTGTGTACACCAGAGATACCCTAGATAACATCTCTGTACACACATGTTGGGTGTGTACACCAGAGATACCTTAGCTAACATCTCTGCACACACATGTTGGGTGTGTACACCAGAGATACCTTAGCTAACATCTCTGCACTCACATGTTGGGTGTGTACACCAGAGATACCTTAGCTAACATCTCTGCACTCACATGTTGGGTGTGTACACCAGAGATACCCTAGATAACATCTCTGTACACACATGTTGGGTGTGTACACCAGAGATACCTTAGCTAACATCTCTGCACACACATGTTGGGTGTGTACACCAGAGATACCTTAGCTAACATCTCTGCACACACATGTTGGGTGTGTACACCAGAGATACCTTAGCTACAATCTCTGCACACACATGTTGGGTGTGTACACCAGAGATACCTTAGCTACAATCTCTGCACACACATGTTGGGTGTGTACACCAGAGATACCTTAGCTACAATCTCTGTACTCACATGTTGGGTGTGTACACCAGAGATACCTTAGCTAACATCTCTGTACACACATGTTGGGTGTGTACACCAGAGGTACCTTATCTAACATCTCTGTACTCACATGTTGGGTGTGTACACCAGAGGTACCTTAGCTAACATCTCTGTACACACATGTTGGGTGTGTACACCAGAGATACCTTAGCTAACATCTCTGTACACACATGTTGGGTGTGTACACCAGAGGTACCTTATCTAACATCTCTGCACTCACATGTTGGGTGTGTACACCAGAGATACCTTAGCTAACATCTCTGTACACACATGTTGGGTGTGTACACCAGAGGTACCTTATCTAACATCTCTGTACTCACATGTTGGGTGTGTACACCAGAGGTACCTTAGCTAACATCTCTGTACACACATGTTGGGTGTGTACACCAGAGATACCTTAGCTAACATCTCTGTATACACATGTTGGGTGTGTACACCAGAGATACCTTAGCTAACATCTCTGTATACACATGTTGGGTGTGTACACCAGAGATACCTTAGCTAACATCTCTGTATACACATGTTGGGTGTGTACACCAGAGATACCTTAGCTAACATCTCTGCACTCACATGTTGGGTGTGTACACCAGAGATACCCTAGATAACATCTCTGTACACACATGTTGGGTGTGTACACCAGAGATACCTTAGCTAACATCTCTGCACTCACATGTTGGGTGTGTACACCAGAGATACCTTATCTAACATCTCTGCACACACATGTTGGGTGTGTACACCAGAGATACCTTAGCTAACATCTCTGCACTCACATGTTGGGTGTGTACACCAGAGATACCTTAGCTAACATCTCTGCACACACATGTTGGGTGTGTACACCAGAGGTACCTTAGCTAACATCTCTGCACTCACATGTTGGGTGTGTACACCAGAGATACCTTAGCTAACATCTCTGCACTCACATGTTGGGTGTGTACACCAGAGATACCTTAGCTAACATCTCTGCACTCACATGTTGGGTGTGTACACCAGAGATACCCTAGATAACATCTCTGTACACACATGTTGGGTGTGTACACCAGAGATACCCTAGATAACATCTCTGTACTCACATGTTGGGTGTGTACACCAGAGATACCTTAGCTAACATCTCTGTACACACATGTTGGGTGTGTACACCAGAGATACCTTAGCTAACATCTCTGTACACACATGTTGGGTGTGTACACCAGAGATACCTTAGCTAACATCTCTGCACACACATGTTGGGTGTGTACACCAGAGATACCTTAGCTAACATCTCTGCACACACATGTTGGGTGTGTACACCAGAGATACCCTAGATAACATCTCTGTACACACATGTTGGGTGTGTACACCAGAGATACCCTAGATAACATCTCTGTACACACATGTTGGGTGTGTACACCAGAGATACCTTAGCTAACATCTCTGCACTCACATGTTGGGTGTGTACACCAGAGATACCTTAGCTAACATCTCTGCACTCACATGTTGGGTGTGTACACCAGAGATACCCTAGATAACATCTCTGTACACACATGTTGGGTGTGTACACCAGAGATACCTTATCTAACATCTCTGCACTCACATGTTGGGTGTGTACACCAGAGACACCCTAGATAACATCTCTGCACTCACATGTTGGGTGTGTACACCAGAGATACCCTAGATAACATCTCTGCACTCACATGTTGGGTGTGTACACCAGAGATACCCTAGATAACATCTCTGCACTCACATGTTGGGTGTGTACACCAGAGATACCTTAGCTACAATATCTGCACACACATGTTGGGTGTGTACACCAGAGATACCTTAGCTAACATCTCTGCACTCACATGTTGGGTGTGTACACCAGAGATACCCTAGATAACATCTCTGCACACACATGTTGGGTGTGTACACCAGAGATACCCTAGATAACATCTCTGCACTCACATGTTGGGTGTGTACACCAGAGATACCCTAGATAACATCTCTGCACTCACATGTTGGGTGTGTACACCAGAGATACCTTAGCTAACATCTCTGCACTCACATGTTGGGTGTGTACACCAGAGATACCCTAGATAACATCTCTGCACTCACATGTTGGGTGTGTACACCAGAGATACCTTAGCTAACATCTCTGCACTCACATGTTGGGTGTGTACACCAGAGATACCCTAGATAACATCTCTGCACACACATGTTGGGTGTGTACACCAGAGATACCTTAGCTAACATCTCTGCACACACATGTTGGGTGTGTACACCAGAGATACCTTAGCTAACATCTCTGCACACACATGTTGGGTGTGTACACCAGAGATACCCTAGATAACATCTCTGCACTCACATGTTGGGTGTGTACACCAGAGATACCCTAGATAACATCTCTGCACACACATGTTGGGTGTGTACACCAGAGATACCTTAGCTAACATCTCTGCACTCACATGTTGGGTGTGTACACCAGAGATACCCTAGAAAACATCTCTGCACTCACATGTTGGGTGTGTACACCAGAGATACCCTAGATAACATCTCTGCACTCACATGTTGGGTGTGTACACCAGAGATACCTTAGCTAACATCTCTGCACTCACATGTTGGGTGTGTACACCAGAGATACCCTAGATAACATCTCTGTACACACATGTTGGGTGTGTACACCAGAGATACCTTAGCTAACATCTCTGCACTCACATGTTGGGTGTGTACACCAGAGATAACTTAGCTAACATCTCTGCACACACATGTTGGGTGTGTACACCAGAGATACCTTAGCTAACATCTCTGTACACACATGTTGGGTGTGTACACCAGAGATACCTTAGCTAACATCTCTGCACACACATGTTGGGTGTGTACAACAGAGATACCTTAGCTAACATCTCTGCACACACATGTTGGGTGTGTACACCAGAGATACCTTAGCTAACATCTCTGCACTCACATGTTGGGTGTGTACACCAGAGATACCTTAGCTAACATCTCTGTATACACATGTTGGGTGTGTACACCAGAGATACCTTATCTAACCTCTCTGCACTCACATGTTGGGTGTGTACACCAGAGATACCTTATCTAACATCTCTGTACACACATGTTGGGTGTGTACACCAGAGATACCTTAGCTAACATCTCTGTACACACATGTTGGGTGTGTACACCAGAGATACCTTATCTAACCTCTCTGCACTCACATGTTGGGTGTGTACACCAGAGATACCTTAGCTAACATCTCTGTACACACATGTTGGGTGTGTACACCAGAGATACCTTAGCTAACATCTCTGCACTCACATGTTGGGTGTGTACACCAGAGATACCTTATCTAACATCTCTGCACTCACATGTTGGGTGTGTACACCAGAGATACCTTATCTAACATCTCTGTACACACATGTTGGGTGTGTACACCAGAGATACCTTATCTAACCTCTCTGCACTCACATGTTGGGTGTGTACACCAGAGATACCTTATCTAACATCTCTGTACACACATGTTGGGTGTGTACATCAGAGATACCTTATCTAACCTCTCTGCACTCACATGTTGGGTGTGTACACCAGAGATACCCTAGATAACATCTCTGCACACACATGTTGGGTGTGTACACCAGAGATACCTTAGCTAACATCTCTGCACTCACATGTTGGGTGTGTACACCAGAGATACCCTAGAAAACATCTCTGCACTCACATGTTGGGTGTGTACACCAGAGATACCCTAGATAACATCTCTGCACTCACATGTTGGGTGTGTACACCAGAGATACCTTAGCTAACATCTCTGCACTCACATGTTGGGTGTGTACACCAGAGATACCCTAGATAACATCTCTGTACACACATGTTGGGTGTGTACACCAGAGATACCTTAGCTAACATCTCTGCACTCACATGTTGGGTGTGTACACCAGAGATAACTTAGCTAACATCTCTGCACACACATGTTGGGTGTGTACACCAGAGATACCTTAGCTAACATCTCTGTACACACATGTTGGGTGTGTACACCAGAGATACCTTAGCTAACATCTCTGCACACACATGTTGGGTGTGTACACCAGAGATACCTTAGCTAACATCTCTGCACACACATGTTGGGTGTGTACACCAGAGATACCTTAGCTAACATCTCTGTATACACATGTTGGGTGTGTACACCAGAGATACCCTAGATAACATCTCTGTACTCACATGTTGGGTGTGTACACCAAAGATACCTTAGCTAACATCTCTGCACACACATGTTGGGTGTGTACACCAGAGATACCTTAGCTAACATCTCTGTACACACATGTTGGGTGTGTACACCAGAGATACCTTAGCTAACATCTCTGCACTCACATGTTGGGTGTGTACACCAGAGATACCTTATCTAACATCTCTGCACTCACATGTTGGGTGTGTACACCAGAGATACCTTATCTAACATCTCTGCACTCACATGTTGGGTGTGTACACCAGAGATACCTTATCTAACATCTCTGCACTCACATGTTGGGTGTGTACACCAGAGATACCTTATCTAACATCTCTGTACACACATGTTGGGTGTGTACACCAGAGATACCTTATCTAACCTCTCTGCACTCACATGTTGGGTGTGTACACCAGAGATACCCTAGATAACATCTCTGCACTCACATGTTGGGTGTGTACACCAGAGATACCTTAGCTAACATCTCTGTACACACATGTTGGGTGTGTACACCAGAGATACCCTAGATAACATCTCTGCACTCACATGTTGGGTGTGTACACCAGAGATACCTTATCTAACATCTCTGCACTCACATGTTGGGTGTGTACACCAGAGATACCTTATCTAACATCTCTGCACTCACATGTTGGGTGTGTACACCAGAGATACCTTATCTAACATCTCTGTACACACATGTTGGGTGTGTACACCAGAGATACCTTATCTAACCTCTCTGCACTCACATGTTGGGTGTGTACACCAGAGATACCCTAGATAACATCTCTGCACTCACATGTTGGGTGTGTACACCAGAGATACCTTAGCTAACATCTCTGTACACACATGTTGGGTGTGTACACCAGAGATACCTTAGCTAACATCTCTGTACACACATGTTGGGTGTGTACACCAGAGATACCTTAGCTAACATCTCTGCACACACATGTTGGGTGTGTACACCAGAGATACCTTAGCTAACATCTCTGCACTCACATGTTGGGTGTGTACACCAGAGATACCTTAGCTAACATCTCTGCACTCACATGTTGGGTGTGTACACCAGAGATACCCTAGATAACATCTCTGCACACACATGTTGGGTGTGTACACCAGAGATACCTTATCTAACCTCTCTGCACTCACATGTTGGGTGTGTACACCAGAGATACCCTAGATAACATCTCTGCACTCACATGTTGGGTGTGTACACCAGAGATACCCTAGATAACATCTCTGCACACACATGTTGGGTGTGTACACCAGAGATACCTGATCTAACCTCTCTGCACTCACATGTTGGGTGTGTACACCAGAGATACCCTAGATAACATCTCTGCACTCACATGTTGGGTGTGTACACCAGAGATACCCTAGATAACATCTCTGCACACACATGTTGGGTGTGTACACCAGAGATACCTTATCTAACCTCTCTGCACTCACATGTTGGGTGTGTACACCAGAGATACCCTAGATAACATCTCTGCACACACATGTTGGGTGTGTACACCAGAGATACCTTATCTAACCTCTCTGCACTCACATGTTGGGTGTGTACACCAGAGATACCTTATCTAACATCTCTGCACACACATGTTGGGTGTGTACACCAGAGATACCCTAGATAACCTCTCTGCACTCACATGTTGGGTGTGTACACCAGAGATACCTTATCTAACCTCTCTGCACTCACATGTTGGGTGTGTACACCAGAGATACCCTAGATAACATCTCTGCACACACATGTTGGGTGTGTACACCAGAGATACCTGATCTAACCTCTCTGCACTCACATGTTGGGTGTGTACACCAGAGATACCCTAGATAACATCTCTGCACTCACATGTTGGGTGTGTACACCAGAGATACCCTAGATAACATCTCTGCACACACATGTTGGGTGTGTACACCAGAGATACCTTATCTAACCTCTCTGCACTCACATGTTGGGTGTGTACACCAGAGATACCCTAGATAACATCTCTGCACACACATGTTGGGTGTGTACACCAGAGATACCTTATCTAACCTCTCTGCACTCACATGTTGGGTGTGTACACCAGAGATACCTTATCTAACATCTCTGCACACACATGTTGGGTGTGTACACCAGAGATACCCTAGATAACCTCTCTGCACTCACATGTTGGGTGTGTACACCAGAGATACCCTAGATAACCTCTCTGCACACACATGTTGGGTGTGTACACCAGAGATACCTTATCTAACCTCTCTGCACTCACATGTTGGGTGTGTACACCAGAGATACCTTATCTAACATCTCTGCACACACATGTTGGGTGTGTACACCAGAGATACCCTAGATAACCTCTCTGCACTCACATGTTGGGTGTGTACACCAGAGATACCTTATCTAACCTCTCTGCACTCACATGTTGGGTGTGTACACCAGAGATACCTTATCTAACATCTCTGTACACACATGTTGGGTGTGTACACCAGAGATACCTTATCTAACCTCTCTGCACTCACATGTTGGGTGTGTACACCAGAGATACCTTATCTAACATCTCTGCACTCACATGTTGGGTGTGTACACCAGAGATACCTTATCTAACATCTCTGTACACACATGTTGGGTGTGTACACCAGAGGTACCTTAGCTAACATCTCTGTACACACATGTTGGGTGTGTACATCAGAGATACCTTATCTAACCTCTCTGCACTCACATGTTGGGTGTGTACACCAGAGATACCTTATCTAACATCTCTGTACACACATGTTGGGTGTGTACACCAGAGATACCTTATCTAACATCTCTGTACACACATGTTGGGTGTGTACATCAGAGATACCTTATCTAACCTCTCTGCACTCACATGTTGGGTGTGTACACCAGAGATACCTTATCTAACCTCTCTGCACTCACATGTTGGGTGTGTACACCAGAGATACCTTATCTAACATCTCTGTACACACATGTTGGGTGTGTACACCAGAGATACCTTATCTAACCTCTCTGCACTCACATGTTGGGTGTGTACACCAGAGATACCCTAGATAACATCTCTGCACACACATGTTGGGTGTGTACACCAGAGATACCTTAGCTAACATCTCTGCACTCACATGTTGGGTGTGTACACCAGAGATACCCTAGAAAACATCTCTGCACTCACATGTTGGGTGTGTACACCAGAGATACCCTAGATAACATCTCTGCACTCACATGTTGGGTGTGTACACCAGAGATACCTTAGCTAACATCTCTGCACTCACATGTTGGGTGTGTACACCAGAGATACCCTAGATAACATCTCTGTACACACATGTTGGGTGTGTACACCAGAGATACCTTAGCTAACATCTCTGCACTCACATGTTGGGTGTGTACACCAGAGATAACTTAGCTAACATCTCTGCACACACATGTTGGGTGTGTACACCAGAGATACCTTAGCTAACATCTCTGTACACACATGTTGGGTGTGTACACCAGAGATACCTTAGCTAACATCTCTGCACACACATGTTGGGTGTGTACAACAGAGATACCTTAGCTAACATCTCTGCACACACATGTTGGGTGTGTACACCAGAGATACCTTAGCTAACATCTCTGCACTCACATGTTGGGTGTGTACACCAGAGATACCTTAGCTAACATCTCTGTATACACATGTTGGGTGTGTACACCAGAGATACCTTATCTAACCTCTCTGCACTCACATGTTGGGTGTGTACACCAGAGATACCTTATCTAACATCTCTGTACACACATGTTGGGTGTGTACACCAGAGATACCTTAGCTAACATCTCTGTACACACATGTTGGGTGTGTACACCAGAGATACCTTATCTAACCTCTCTGCACTCACATGTTGGGTGTGTACACCAGAGATACCTTATCTAACATCTCTGTACACACATGTTGGGTGTGTACACCAGAGGTACCTTAGCTAACATCTCTGTACACACATGTTGGGTGTGTACATCAGAGATACCTTATCTAACCTCTCTGCACTCACATGTTGGGTGTGTACACCAGAGATACCTTATCTAACATCTCTGTACACACATGTTGGGTGTGTACACCAGAGATACCTTATCTAACATCTCTGTACACACATGTTGGGTGTGTACATCAGAGATACCTTATCTAACCTCTCTGCACTCACATGTTGGGTGTGTACACCAGAGATACCTTATCTAACCTCTCTGCACTCACATGTTGGGTGTGTACACCAGAGATACCTTATCTAACATCTCTGTACACACATGTTGGGTGTGTACACCAGAGATACCTTATCTAACCTCTCTGCACTCACATGTTGGGTGTGTACACCAGAGATACCCTAGATAACATCTCTGCACACACATGTTGGGTGTGTACACCAGAGATACCTTAGCTAACATCTCTGCACTCACATGTTGGGTGTGTACACCAGAGATACCCTAGAAAACATCTCTGCACTCACATGTTGGGTGTGTACACCAGAGATACCCTAGATAACATCTCTGCACTCACATGTTGGGTGTGTACACCAGAGATACCTTAGCTAACATCTCTGCACTCACATGTTGGGTGTGTACACCAGAGATACCCTAGATAACATCTCTGTACACACATGTTGGGTGTGTACACCAGAGATACCTTAGCTAACATCTCTGCACTCACATGTTGGGTGTGTACACCAGAGATAACTTAGCTAACATCTCTGCACACACATGTTGGGTGTGTACACCAGAGATACCTTAGCTAACATCTCTGTACACACATGTTGGGTGTGTACACCAGAGATACCTTAGCTAACATCTCTGCACACACATGTTGGGTGTGTACAACAGAGATACCTTAGCTAACATCTCTGCACACACATGTTGGGTGTGTACACCAGAGATACCTTAGCTAACATCTCTGCACTCACATGTTGGGTGTGTACACCAGAGATACCTTAGCTAACATCTCTGTATACACATGTTGGGTGTGTACACCAGAGATACCTTATCTAACCTCTCTGCACTCACATGTTGGGTGTGTACACCAGAGATACCTTATCTAACATCTCTGTACACACATGTTGGGTGTGTACACCAGAGATACCTTAGCTAACATCTCTGTACACACATGTTGGGTGTGTACACCAGAGATACCTTATCTAACCTCTCTGCACTCACATGTTGGGTGTGTACACCAGAGATACCTTAGCTAACATCTCTGTACACACATGTTGGGTGTGTACACCAGAGATACCTTAGCTAACATCTCTGCACTCACATGTTGGGTGTGTACACCAGAGATACCTTATCTAACATCTCTGCACTCACATGTTGGGTGTGTACACCAGAGATACCTTATCTAACATCTCTGTACACACATGTTGGGTGTGTACACCAGAGATACCTTATCTAACCTCTCTGCACTCACATGTTGGGTGTGTACACCAGAGATACCTTATCTAACATCTCTGTACACACATGTTGGGTGTGTACATCAGAGATACCTTATCTAACCTCTCTGCACTCACATGTTGGGTGTGTACACCAGAGATACCCTAGATAACATCTCTGCACACACATGTTGGGTGTGTACACCAGAGATACCTTAGCTAACATCTCTGCACTCACATGTTGGGTGTGTACACCAGAGATACCCTAGAAAACATCTCTGCACTCACATGTTGGGTGTGTACACCAGAGATACCCTAGATAACATCTCTGCACTCACATGTTGGGTGTGTACACCAGAGATACCTTAGCTAACATCTCTGCACTCACATGTTGGGTGTGTACACCAGAGATACCCTAGATAACATCTCTGTACACACATGTTGGGTGTGTACACCAGAGATACCTTAGCTAACATCTCTGCACTCACATGTTGGGTGTGTACACCAGAGATAACTTAGCTAACATCTCTGCACACACATGTTGGGTGTGTACACCAGAGATACCTTAGCTAACATCTCTGTACACACATGTTGGGTGTGTACACCAGAGATACCTTAGCTAACATCTCTGCACACACATGTTGGGTGTGTACACCAGAGATACCTTAGCTAACATCTCTGCACACACATGTTGGGTGTGTACACCAGAGATACCTTAGCTAACATCTCTGTATACACATGTTGGGTGTGTACACCAGAGATACCCTAGATAACATCTCTGTACTCACATGTTGGGTGTGTACACCAAAGATACCTTAGCTAACATCTCTGCACACACATGTTGGGTGTGTACACCAGAGATACCTTAGCTAACATCTCTGTACACACATGTTGGGTGTGTACACCAGAGATACCTTAGCTAACATCTCTGCACTCACATGTTGGGTGTGTACACCAGAGATACCTTATCTAACATCTCTGCACTCACATGTTGGGTGTGTACACCAGAGATACCTTATCTAACATCTCTGCACTCACATGTTGGGTGTGTACACCAGAGATACCTTATCTAACATCTCTGCACTCACATGTTGGGTGTGTACACCAGAGATACCTTATCTAACATCTCTGTACACACATGTTGGGTGTGTACACCAGAGATACCTTATCTAACCTCTCTGCACTCACATGTTGGGTGTGTACACCAGAGATACCCTAGATAACATCTCTGCACTCACATGTTGGGTGTGTACACCAGAGATACCTTAGCTAACATCTCTGTACACACATGTTGGGTGTGTACACCAGAGATACCCTAGATAACATCTCTGCACTCACATGTTGGGTGTGTACACCAGAGATACCTTATCTAACATCTCTGCACTCACATGTTGGGTGTGTACACCAGAGATACCTTATCTAACATCTCTGCACTCACATGTTGGGTGTGTACACCAGAGATACCTTATCTAACATCTCTGTACACACATGTTGGGTGTGTACACCAGAGATACCTTATCTAACCTCTCTGCACTCACATGTTGGGTGTGTACACCAGAGATACCCTAGATAACATCTCTGCACTCACATGTTGGGTGTGTACACCAGAGATACCTTAGCTAACATCTCTGTACACACATGTTGGGTGTGTACACCAGAGATACCTTAGCTAACATCTCTGTACACACATGTTGGGTGTGTACACCAGAGATACCTTAGCTAACATCTCTGCACACACATGTTGGGTGTGTACACCAGAGATACCTTAGCTAACATCTCTGCACTCACATGTTGGGTGTGTACACCAGAGATACCTTAGCTAACATCTCTGCACTCACATGTTGGGTGTGTACACCAGAGATACCCTAGATAACATCTCTGCACACACATGTTGGGTGTGTACACCAGAGATACCTTATCTAACCTCTCTGCACTCACATGTTGGGTGTGTACACCAGAGATACCCTAGATAACATCTCTGCACTCACATGTTGGGTGTGTACACCAGAGATACCCTAGATAACATCTCTGCACACACATGTTGGGTGTGTACACCAGAGATACCTGATCTAACCTCTCTGCACTCACATGTTGGGTGTGTACACCAGAGATACCCTAGATAACATCTCTGCACTCACATGTTGTGTGTGTACACCAGAGATACCCTAGATAACATCTCTGCACACACATGTTGGGTGTGTACACCAGAGATACCTTATCTAACCTCTCTGCACTCACATGTTGGGTGTGTACACCAGAGATACCCTAGATAACATCTCTGCACACACATGTTGGGTGTGTACACCAGAGATACCTTATCTAACCTCTCTGCACTCACATGTTGGGTGTGTACACCAGAGATACCTTATCTAACATCTCTGCACTCACATGTTGGGTGTGTACACCAGAGATACCCTAGATAACCTCTCTGCACTCACATGTTGGGTGTGTACACCAGAGATACCTTATCTAACCTCTCTGCACTCACATGTTGGGTGTGTACACCAGAGATACCCTAGATAACCTCTCTGCACTCACATGTTGGGTGTGTACACCAGAGATACCTTAGCTAACATCTCTGCACTCACATGTTGGGTGTGTACACCAGAGATACCCTAGATAACCTCTCTGCACTCACATGTTGGGTGTGTACACCAGAGATACCTTATCTAACCTCTCTGCACTCACATGTTGGGTGTGTACACCAGAGATACCCTAGATAACATCTCTGCACACACATGTTGGGTGTGTACACCAGAGATACCTGATCTAACCTCTCTGCACTCACATGTTGGGTGTGTACACCAGAGATACCCTAGATAACATCTCTGCACTCACATGTTGGGTGTGTACACCAGAGATACCCTAGATAACATCTCTGCACACACATGTTGGGTGTGTACACCAGAGATACCTTATCTAACCTCTCTGCACTCACATGTTGGGTGTGTACACCAGAGATACCCTAGATAACATCTCTGCACACACATGTTGGGTGTGTACACCAGAGATACCTTATCTAACCTCTCTGCACTCACATGTTGGGTGTGTACACCAGAGATACCTTATCTAACATCTCTGCACACACATGTTGGGTGTGTACACCAGAGATACCCTAGATAACCTCTCTGCACTCACATGTTGGGTGTGTACACCAGAGATACCCTAGATAACCTCTCTGCACACACATGTTGGGTGTGTACACCAGAGATACCTTATCTAACCTCTCTGCACTCACATGTTGGGTGTGTACACCAGAGATACCTTATCTAACATCTCTGCACACACATGTTGGGTGTGTACACCAGAGATACCCTAGATAACCTCTCTGCACTCACATGTTGGGTGTGTACACCAGAGATACCTTATCTAACCTCTCTGCACTCACATGTTGGGTGTGTACACCAGAGATACCTTATCTAACATCTCTGTACACACATGTTGGGTGTGTACACCAGAGATACCTTATCTAACCTCTCTGCACTCACATGTTGGGTGTGTACACCAGAGATACCTTATCTAACATCTCTGCACTCACATGTTGGGTGTGTACACCAGAGATACCTTATCTAACATCTCTGTACACACATGTTGGGTGTGTACACCAGAGGTACCTTAGCTAACATCTCTGTACACACATGTTGGGTGTGTACATCAGAGATACCTTATCTAACCTCTCTGCACTCACATGTTGGGTGTGTACACCAGAGATACCTTATCTAACATCTCTGTACACACATGTTGGGTGTGTACACCAGAGATACCTTATCTAACATCTCTGTACACACATGTTGGGTGTGTACATCAGAGATACCTTATCTAACCTCTCTGCACTCACATGTTGGGTGTGTACACCAGAGATACCTTATCTAACCTCTCTGCACTCACATGTTGGGTGTGTACACCAGAGATACCTTATCTAACATCTCTGTACACACATGTTGGGTGTGTACACCAGAGATACCTTATCTAACCTCTCTGCACTCACATGTTGGGTGTGTACACCAGAGATACCTTATCTAACATCTCTGCACTCACATGTTGGGTGTGTACACCAGAGATACCTTATCTAACATCTCTGTACACACATGTTGGGTGTGTACACCAGAGGTACCTTAGCTAACATCTCTGCACTCACATGTTGGGTGTGTACACCAGAGATACCTTATCTAACATCTCTGCACTCACATGTTGGGTGTGTACACCAGAGATACCTTATCTAACATCTCTGTACACACATGTTGGGTGTGTACATCAGAGATACCTTATCTAACATCTCTGCACTCACATGTTGGGTGTGTACACCAGAGATACCTTAGCTAACATCTCTGCACTCACATGTTGGGTGTGTACACCAGAGATACCTTATCTAACATCTCTGTACACACATGTTGGGTGTGTACACCAGAGATACCTTAGCTAACATCTCTGCACTCACATGTTGGGTGTGTACACCAGAGATACCTTATCTAACATCTCTGCACTCACATGTTGGGTGTGTACACCAGAGATACCTTATCTAACATCTCTGTACACACATGTTGGGTGTGTACATCAGAGATACCCTAGATAACATCTCTGTACACACATGTTGGGTGTGTACACCAGAGATACCTTAGCTAACATCTCTGCACTCACATGTTGGGTGTGTACACCAGAGATACCTTATCTAACATCTCTGCACTCACATGTTGGGTGTGTACATCAGAGATACCCTAGATAACATCTCTGCACTCACATGTTGGTTGTGTACACCAGAGATACCTTAGCTAACATCTCTGTACACACATGTTGGGTGTGTACATCAGAGATACCTTAGCTAACATCTCTGTACACACATGTTGGGTGTGTACACCAGAGATACCTTAGCTAACATCTCTGCACTCACATGTTGGGTGTGTAAAACAGAGATACCTTAGCTAACATCTCTGCACACACATGTTGAATGTGTAAAACAGAGATACCTTAGCTAACATCTCTGTACACACATGTTGGGTGTGTACACCAGAGATACCTTAGCTAACATCTCTGCACACACATGTTGAATGTGTAAAACAGAGATACCTTAGCTAACATCTCTGCACTCACATGTTGGGTGTGTACACCAGAGATACCTTAGCTAACATCTCTGCACACACATGTTGAATGTGTAAAACAGAGATACCTTAGCTAACATCTCTGTACACACATGTTGGGTGTGTACACCAGAGATACCCTAGATAACATCTCTGTACCTTCCAGCGGAAGACCTTGGAAATGTGCGTTTAACACAGACTTAGCACGTGGCGAGGGCCAACACTGGGACTTTTTCTACTTTGACGGGTGTGGCGTAGGCGAGGTTTTTGACAGTTACTGACAGAAACCCAGTTACTATCATCGTGAATTTGAACACTTTGTCAATAGACATTCTCATAGTTATCGAGATAACACGACTGTTTTACTTCAGCAGTCCACTTCGAGTGCTTGTGGATTCTATTGTTTATGGTACTTGTTACAGAAATGTAGAAATAAAGCTTGTTTACGAGATATCGTACAGATGTTTTGTACGCTCAAAGCACACTCTAATGCATATGTGATCCGCTTTACCTGAATGGTGGTATGTAAGTAGGGCTATATGGTTATTTAAGACTGAAGTATCACACGTCCGCATCATTCTCGAGAGTGACACCGCACGAAGCAGACATGGCGAGATACTTCCTGAGGCATTACACGTTTTGCAGATAACTTCTTTCTTTGAATGATTACGAATAAACCTTGCGCGATATTCGTCGCATGAATGACGAAGAAATCAAGGGTACTGAAGCCATTGTAAAGCGATTGCTCGATGCTTGCACGCCGTTGACACGCGCTGATAATTGTCGTTTCTTGCAGCCTAATCCCCACAACCATTATTGAGAACGTTGCGACGTATCGGTCGACCCGAGACGACGAGTAGGAGTATTAAGCAAGCCCTGTTGAACCATACTCTTTTGATATTCAAGCATGAACACGTCAAACAGGTCAGAGACGAAAGCTCAAAGATCCCACAAAAGAATGGCTAGGCGTTGACAACAACGACGGTTGCTCGTACCGAAAGTTGCATAAATAAGCCCACAAATGTGAGAGAATGTATCAGTTCGCACAGACACTCCGTTACTGAACATCATGTACGAGAAATGTTCCCTCCCTTTCGTCACACCTACCACCTTGTCCGTGATTGGTGGCACGTATAGCGGGGAAACCTATTGGATGAAACGATTGTTGAGCACGCCAATACAGTGTTTGATAAGTCATTCGATCTGATCGTGTACTGTTACGGGGTGTGGCAGGATTTGTACACCGACATGCAACAAACTATTGCCAACAATGAATTTGGGAACCTTTGCAGTGCGATCAGTCCTACAGAAATACGATCCTGGTCTTAGACGATCTCAAGTTCAACGTGTACACCACCGTATCACATCTGTTGGGCATTACAGTAATCAACCTGCTTCAGTCCGGCTACACTAAGGGTCCCTGTTCAAGGACGGTGAGCATGAATACGCATGTGTTCGTCTTCATGACCAATCCCCGTTCCGCCCACGAACACAAGATTTTGGCCTCACATATATTTCCAGGTCAAAGCAAGTATTCTTCCAAATCCTATAAGGATGCCGTGGAAGGGAGGAAATATCTCTAATGTCATATCCGTAAGAGGTACCCCGACTGAAGAGATCACCCTAAAATATGAGCCCTACATGGTTTTCATTGAATCGAAGGGGGTGTGTATAATCTCACTTTGACTAGCTGTCGATCTACCTGATTCATACGGTGGACCCACGTGTTATATTTACAAAAATGTTCGCTACACACTATGAGTGAGTGTATTGAAAACAACGAGAATTTCCTCCACTTACTGAGTCAGTCCAAGCCTTCACAACATAAAACATTACTGTATCATCTGACTTTAGTCAGTTTAACGCGATCATCGCGTTGTTACATAACATCATCATCGGCGTTATTCCCTCGACAGATCGCGAGAAAAAGACCTTGTACTGTTACAGGAAGATCAATCGCTGTTACAGGAAGATCAATCGCTGTTACAGGAAGATCAATCGCTTACTGAACTTCAAGCGAGGAGGATACAGAGCTAAAAGGGAGGTGCTGGTTACTTTTCACTTTATATTTCCAACTTCTGTACAAGCACTGGATGGACGTTTGTATCAGTTGGACCATGACGAAACACATGGTTGTGTTATCTCGAGAGACGTACCATCGCCTGATCCGACCTCCTCCAAAGATGGAAGCCAATCCCCCATCGGTCCTGGAAGCCCCACCAGCCCGTCAACACTACAACTGAGGACACGTCCATCCAACATAACATTGCTTCGACTCTTGTACCGCAAATGGGAGGTGGCAATGCGACAACAGGAGACCCAACCTTACACTGCCATGATGTTTTATATCGATTGTTATGCCACGTCCAGTTGAATGAGCAAAAGGGGAAATTACTTTCTCTATGGCAACATCTCAACCAACAATAGGAGCTTAGCAACATACACTGGAATGCTATCCTCGAATGGACAAAGATGGACACCCTATAAAACAGTCTAATGTCATTGACTTCATTCGACGGGTTGTGTTACACAGAAATCATTCGAACCGTGATGACTTTCAATCTTTCATACTACTTCTGAAAAAACTGCGGGGATCACAGACCTTTGTCTCACAAGTAGGAAAAGGTCAGCAACAGCGAAAAATACCTACTATGAACAAACCCAAAACTATGTTCGTTCGCGGACTAGTGAAATATGGTGTGCCTGGAACAACGAAGGCAGGGCAACTGGAATCCGCGTAGTGATCTATTTCACAATAGCTGATGAATGTCATTATATTATTAAGCAGTTTTGAATCGTGCCATGTTCGTGTAATTCACCACTGTCAGAATAAAAAGCTAGTAAAACATTTCATTTGTGTTGTTCCTGGATGTGGGAGTTGTTTGGATGACCTTGCATTGAAGCAAGGTGACTGTCAAGTCTGTGATCACATATTATTTACAAATTATCTTCCTTGGACCACACCTTCAAGATGTTGGGTACCAACTACATTATCAGATTACGTCCTCTTACGTGATTGCAGGGTATGATTGTAGTTGTACACTATATCAGGTAGAGCATTCAGATAACGCTTGGTGTTGTTATGGGTCATGTGATCAGTGATTTCAGTGTTCTGTTGAAACGTTCCACATAATTGCTTTTTATGTTTTCATTGATGCTATGGTGAGTTTTATCTTCTTTTTTTTTTGTAAGAATGACTTGAATACACCCTTAAATTCGTTTCCGCCGTCCACTCGTAGTTTCCTAGGACGTCTTTGCTTGAGGATTTGTTTGAAAGCTGTCGAGACAGATTCGGGCTTTTTGTTTGACAGAGGTGTTTAAGTATTTGTCGACTTGCTCCTGATCTGACAGGTCACGACAAGTATGAACTTGTTCTTCATCGAACATACACCCAAAACACAGTTCCCCGAAAAGTCTTCTTACGATCTTACTGACATCGAAACTTTAACACAACGTCAGAAGTCCCTCTGCCTGTTTTAGTTGGCTCACCATGGATACTTCGTTTGCACATGCAGGCACTTTCCTGGACTTTTTGATGATCGCACGTTGTGTAGCTTTGGGCGCAACCTGAAATTTTCTCTTGGCATCTCTGACACATTCAGCTCGGTTTTGAAACCATTCTTCAGATTGTGTGATAATAAACTCTTTCAAACTGTGGGGCGCTCTCACCACTTGTGTAGAATATTACTCTGTCGTCTGACGAACTGTTACTAAAAACAGACCAGTCACGTTCAGTCATTAGGACATCTGACTTCCATTAAGTTATTTTCCTCCTAAGAGTTAGGATAGGAGTTCAACAGAATGTCTTTTAACTATGTACACTGTTGATATTAAGGTGTGAAGTGCTTGTCATGTCACATCACAGCTTAAATGATCTCCGACTTTAGCCGGTTGAAATCATCTTTTTCACCCAATCGTTTTACCCTTACATTCCAGTCTATGAAGGCTGTAGTTACAAGTAAAATTGGTTGATACAATTAGATATCTTCCCACCATAAAAAGCATGTCTAGGATAACGTTTACTCAGTGGAGAGATGTTGTATACAACAGATGTCGTATAAAAATAAGTGACGTCATCAAACACCTCACCGTGACCTTGGAAAACACTAACCTTATTTTTCACCACGACCTTGAGCGGTCCTCACAGTCATGGGTGTATTTTTAGGTCAGACGCCTAGCAACCATACAGATAGATGAGTTGGTTTCATCCGGTTTGACAGTGAGAATATATAAACCCCTTTCATTTTGGATTAGGCATGACTTCGTCCCTGAATACTCAGACGACATTCAGGTCTCTCTCTCTCCCTCTTGAAGATGGAAGCTACTCACCGGGATACCCTGAGGAAGAATTATTCTGGCCTCGTTCAGGCGATACAGAGAGTAGAAGAGGTGGTCGACACACTGGTACAGTTTGGTGTGCTCGATAACTTCATGAAAGCGGACATTATGGAGAAACTGTCCATTGACTGGGTCAGAGTCTTATTAGATATGCTTCCTAGACGAGGACCTCAAGCTTCCTCCCTCTTCTCCAAAGCACTGCAGGAATGTGTAGAGACTGAAGCCACGACATTGCTGGGACTAGAGATAGACAAGACCGAATATGATGATGGGTACCTATGTATGGATAGTATTCCGCCCAAACCTCAGTTCCAAGAACGGCTGAATTCTTTTCAGTCTTGGCCTGCACAGATAAAACAGAGTCCTAGTCACATGGCCCAGGCAGGATTTGTGTACTTGCTCAGAGGAGATGTTTGCAAGTGTGTTCAATGTGGTGTCATTCTCAAGAACTGGGAAGTCGATGATCATCCCTGGGTCAAACATGAAAAATGGTCTCCAAATTGTCCATACTTGGCCCTGGTAGGGGTCCCTCAGTAAGAGATGGCCCGCTGGGGTAGTCATGTGGATGTAATGTAAAATACTGTCTATTGATGGAACATAAATGAATATGAGAGTATATCTGCTGTCTGTGTATAAATAGAGGTTTACTCATTGAGATCAGACAGAAACCTGTTTTCTAGAGTGCCGGCCAGGAACATGTTGAAACATTACGCATTTTTAAGGGCCATATTAATTCTTCAAGACGTTGAGGAAATTCGACAAGACATCTTAGACATGAACAGAGAACAGATTCTTGCCATCAATGGTATTATCAATAGGTTATTAAAAGGAAGATTAACCGTGACTCGATATGAAAGACGTCGTTTCCCGAGGAAAAATGATAGAAATAACTATCAAGCAGTGTTACGAAGAATAGTTCACCCTCTGTGGACGACACAGAGCTTTTGGAAGAGTCTTTTCTCCAGGAATATGCCTATCGTAGCATTTGTTTTGAAACCACAGTTTGTCAATGCACTTAGAGATGAGGCCATTCAAAATGACTGGTTATTCAATAGAGCATTGGCTTAGAGCTATGGCTTCATATGACTAGCAGTGATACTATACCAAGACATAGTTAAGATATAAATGACCATGAGGACAATCTTGCTTCATTTATTCGTGGACCAGTGACAATGACACATCACCTCAAGTCGCTCCCGTTTTGGTATTTCATCATGAGTAATCCACGATACAAACTCTTTGTACCCGATGCCGAAAAATGGACCCGATTTTACATGCTCAGGGCTGAAGGGAAAGGAGATCCTTATCACTCCATCATGCGTGGAGGAGAAAAATCTGCCGTGATGTCTGTGGATCGCTTTTTAGAACTGTACGATCCAGAGTGGAAGAAAGAAAAACCAGAAGAAACCTCAGAACAACAACCTAAGATTAATTTCGTGACCCCGACTCAACAAGTGGTAGAAGAGGCGAAAGCAAAGTTGAAGAGGGAAAGGCAAAGGTTCATCCAACCAGGGGAAACTACCACGGAAGCAGTGTCAAAAAAGAAAATGAAAATAGATTTTTAAATAGAGACAAAAGGGTAAATGTGTCATTTGTAGTAGGACTGTCGCCATGTGAACATGTATTCCTGTCCCGTATGCTCCAAAGAATATGTTTGGGTTCATGACTTGTCCCGCCATATTCGAACAAAACATTCAGGAGAGGATCTCAAGCAGCAGCAGCAGCAGCCGCAGCAAACACCGGATCTCAAGCAGCAGCCGCCGCAATTGCCACCACCAGTACAACCACATTCATCAGAAAGTAATACCCAGGAAGAATTTAGACTCTTACACCCCATTACCATGATTGTTTCTGGGCCGACCTCCTGTGGAAAAACCTACTTGGTGAAGCAGCTTCTAGAAAGATTGAACATTAAACTTTATCCCGAACGTATTTTATGGCTCTACAAACGATGGCAGCCTTTGTATAATGCCATTTAAAGTCGTGTTTATCCCTACTTTGAATTTCATCAAGGTATTCCTACTTACCTGGAAAGGGATAGGTTTCTGAACCCTCACGTGGTGAATGTCGTGGTGCTTGACGACTTAATGTCAACAGCGAGCAAAGATCCACTCATTACCGATCTGTTTACTGAAGGAAGTCATCATCGGAATCTCTCAGTGATTGCCTTGAACCAAAACTTGTATTACAGTAAGGATCCCACACAACGAAGAAATTGTCATTGTCTACTTCTGTTCAATAATCCTATTGATACACAACCCATCATGACTTTAGCGAGGCAAATGTATCCGGGTAACACTAGCCATTTCATGGACCAGTTTCAAAGGTCTACCCAGTAGCCTTATGGACACTTGCTGGTTGGTCTAAAACCCCAAACACCTCCCCATTTGCGACTTTGTCCTAATGAGTTCAGTTTAAGAGGAAACCTCCAAGCTAGGACGATTCAGTCAGAGTTCAACGTTCGTGAGCAGACGTGTAATGAACAGCTCTCAGACATGCCATCTTGTGATGACTGTGGACTCATGTTTCAAGATCCTTCTGATTTCCATAAACACAGGCGAAACTGGTGTCCCGAAAAGTCCAGTGGGGGCCCTCCTGGAATACCCCAAGTTAAAGGGAAATGGGAGGAGGGTGTGAAGAGACCATGCCCTCTGTCAGAATGTGACTATTGTGGTCAAGTGTTTAGCAGTAACCATAACTTATAACGACAATGTCCTGAAATGGAACAGGATGATGATGACGATGATGAATCATTAAGCAATGTCAACAACAGGAAAAGTAAGATGGCTGATCTTGAAGAGCAAGGTATCCGCCAAATGTATTCACGTACACGTGAGCTGAATAGGGATATACTGGATGAGAAACGCCAGCTGTACACGAAGAGAGGTTTCAGCGAGGACGTAATCCAAACCAGACTGAAAAAAAATAACCTGGATCGCGTTTAAGGAGACGTATGCTCGCTTTATTACTTATCTGTATCATATGCAGTGGGGCCCAGAGACACAAGGAATATTAACAGAAGTAAAAGATGGCAATAATATGTATCATGATGTGTTGTACAAATACAAGGCTTGGGTGGAAAGGTTAACTGATGATGATGATGATGATGATGATGATGATGATGATGATGATAATGATGATACAGACACCCTATCTGAGACAGAAAGCAAAGGACAGAAGGATGATGAAGGACGATGACATGTACAGTAGACTATTGGGCGTGCTCCTATCCCATAGTTTTACTCATTTGAAAACGGAGCTAATAAACCATGGAATCAGTCCATCGTTTTGTTGTTTCTTAATGTATGGTACAAAGTCACAAAGTGTGTGTCAAGTGGATGCTCCCCTAGGAGTTGCCCATTGAGCCTTCAACTATTTACACCAATGCGTTGTCTGACACTTTCCCGATGGAAGTCTAAGGAAGCACACGTACACGGTAGCTATAGGGCAGAACAAAGTTAGAACAAAAGCTATACATCACTATATGAGTATATTCAAATGATTCACTTATGTTTGTTTTAAAATGTCTTATCATTAGGCATTCATTCAATCCTATTTAGCCAGAGCAAATTTATGATTCCATCCTAGTAACAATGCGAGCGGCCTCGTACGCGTACACACGAAACAGTCGACAGAAACATGATTAAAACCGATTCACTAATACGTATTTAAAATGCGGTATTTTAACGGGGCGCCATGACAAACAATTTGTGTACACGCGACAGCGTTAACGGATGCGCGCGAATTAACTGCTCGCGTTTAAACCATGCAAATGTTTAAAACTACGATGTCTGATAAGCAGCTGATAAGTGCCTAGGCGCGATGATAAACAACCCGCCCTCTCAGCCATGACATATGTCCTGTACACGCGACAGGTTCACGGGCGCGTGCGACGTGTTCAACCGAGGCGATAACTGTCTTGTGGGTGGTGATTCATCATGCCTTAATGCGCACCCACCTGTTCAGGAATGTGAGCGATTATCATTTACATTGTGTGTGTGTGTCTGTGTGTGTCTGTGTGTTTGTGTGTGTGTGTGTGTGTGTGTGTGTGTGTGTGTGTGTGTGTGTGTGTGTGTGTAGTGTACTTGTCAAAATCGGCAAGGTAGCACAGAGTGATGACGGATTCATCAACTATTCTTCTTATTTTTATGAAAAAAACCCTCTATATATGATCTTTTTTTCTTGCATGTAACAAGTGTTCTTTAACTGTACCGTTAGTGAAATGATATATTATTAGCAGTAGACTGCATTTTTGATGGGTTTGGTTGTGTTAAGGGGGTATCTACGTATCTCTCTGGTGTGTGAATTAGAAACACATGCAAAAGAAAAAACATATAAGCATACATACCTTTTTTTGTTCAACTTGCAAGTCGACAAGTGATGCAAGGTGTTTTCATGATGGAGTTTATATAGGTAAGACATGAAAGTGGATAAAACTGGTATGTAAACCAGTAAGTATTGATACTTGCTGACTGGTCCGAAAGAATGGGGTTATACCATGGCGTGATGTATCATGTCGGTTCCCACGGGGCCACCACCATGGTGTTCGGTGAAAATGAGGTCACGCAGGTGTTCAATGGTGTGATGCCGGTTTCCCACGGGTGCACGGTCATTGAACCTCCAGTCGGTCCCAGTTGTGTCACCCTACAATCATTAACCCCAACACTCTGTGAAATGAAGTCACCGACATAGTGTTCTCCAAGGCCATTGACGAAATGCGGTCACGCAAGTGTTTGATGACGTCACTTATTTTTATACGAGCCGGTATACAACAGAGAGAACCAACCTTTCTATTTTCTTTTTGCCATGGCGAGAAGATTGTGCATGAACCTATGTTCCTGGTGATAAGCCACTCAAATGAAAGCATGTGTATATGCTTGCGTATTATTTAAAAACCAAATCATGCCTGTCGTAAGTTGTCATTTCATTGGTTGATTTTTGAATGGGTGAAGCTGATTGGATAAGTGACATCCTTTCTATAATTCACATACAAATAGTAACAGTTACTACTACACAGTTCATGCACTTTCATGTGCAGTGCATCCAAGAGTTTCCAGAATAGATTCAAATCGCAATCAGTTCTTGATTTCTGAAAACTCTTTGTTTGGGAACAGTAACTTCCAGAACATTGACAGAAAAGGGACCCCGGTCTTCTGCTACTGTTGCTAAAGTGTTTCTGTCATACACATTTTAGTTTCTGTCATACACATTTCAGTTTCTTTCATACATACATTAATTTTTGTCATACAACCTTTTTGTTTCTCTCATAAAAGTTTTTATTTCTGTCATATATGACCAAGTTTTATCATACAATCTAATAACCAGAATGTTAAAAAATGAACATTGAATTACTTGAGGTTCTTGAGAGGCATTTAGAAGTCGGTATTCTAATATACGACAAAATGAACCTGAACCATCCACAGTTAGAATTAACATTCCCTACCAAGGTGAGATTAGCCACCACATCAGTCGACTGCTCAAGAACACTGCCGCTATAGATGTCACCTTCAAGACTGACAAAACACTGAAGACCACTCTGAAGGCCAATGGCAGATGTACACCAACCAAGACCACTCACAAGCCCAGGGGCTGCATCTACAAACTTATGTGTGACTGTGGCAGTAGCCATGTAGGAGAGACACCTCGCCCCATTGACATTGGGCTGAAAGAGCACAGAACTTCAGTAGGAAATCAGCCCTTTCTGAACATATTGTGAACAATCCGTCACACTCCATTGACTGGCAAGTAACAACAATCACAGCATCGAATATCCATGATACGCGACGACGCTAACTCTCAGAAGCCATCAACATCAAGAGATTAGCCCCACAGATGAACAGAGACCAAGGGGTTTACCTACCCAATGCCTTGGGAATCAATTAGACGCAAGGCTTCACCAATCATCTGCTAATTCACTCTTACAGCATCATCCCACCCTTAGTAGCTTTTGTAAATTGTTAGTCTATCATCCCCCACGATTGTACACCTATCACATACACTGGCTTCTATTGATTAATCCATTGTAACAACACCATACTAGCTTTTGTATATTTTAATCCTCTTTTCATCTGCTATGTTTCAATTGTTTATTGCTAAAAATCACCACTCTGGCATCATGTGCAATACTAATATATATATCATATATCCTGTTTAACTGTTAGTTAGCATCCACCTGACACCTGACATTTTATCGTGTATGGAATTACTTGGTTTTTTTGTTTGTTTGTTTTTTGTTTGTTTGTTTGTTTTGTTTTGTTTTGTTTTTGTTTTTTTGACAGGGATGGTTTGTAATGGGTTTTCCCCACACGTTCAGGAACACTAGAGGTCTTATTGTCTTGTTCGCTAGACACTTAGTGAACCAGTGAGGGAGTTACTGAACTGACTCGTAAAGGAAAGATGTGGTGTTGCTCATCTTCATCACGACCATAGACGTTAGTAGTTGCATTGTTTGTTTTTTCAAACTTTGAAATGTGACTGAGGCTCATGGGAAATGAGCACCCTTTCAAATCTAACTTATGTATTTTACCCTTATAGTGACTCACTTGCTCTCTCACTAGATGAGGTTGAACGGGATACAAGTGGGTCAAAACGCAACAGACAAAGCACATGTCATCGCCCATGTTCTTGATGTTTAGCAGAGAGCGCTTTTTCTCCAAGAGCGGGCAGGGGGAGATATAAACTACCACGAAAAGGTTGACATTTGACAACGGATAATCTAACGTTCAACACGGTTTCGAAATTTGAACATTCCTCCTCCTAATTGTCCATCAGTTGCATTATTGTGTTTATGTGTACAATTCATCCAAATGATCAGCTAGTGTCGCTGGAGCCATTTTCGTTCTAAAGAGCACTCAGCATACGAAGTTTGACCATCCGCATTGGTCTTGCTGAATTTAAATTGAGTGCAAAGTGCCCACTTCATGGATCGTTTCACTTCAGATTCTGTTTCGAATGTCCTACGATTTCAGACTGAATTTTCACCAAAAAAATAGAAGGTGTCGTTTCCCTCTTGGCCCTGTGGCAGAAAATTATATTCCATGGTAGTCCCATTCAAAGCTTGTCTAGAGCATGATGGTTGATTATCACCATTAGCTTTCCTATTTTTAGCTGCCTCTCCACCACTTTGTTGATGATTTGAATGTGACTGTCTTGTGTATTTGTTGGGAGGTTTTAGTGTAGGGAAGATTTCTGAACATGCCTTACAAGTGACGGTTTGACAAGGAGATGCATTTTGTGTACACTCTTGGCGATGGACAATACACAATTCATAAGCATTTAAATTGCACATGTTTGAAGTTACAATAGTTACAATGTCTGAGTTTTTTAGATTACATACCATTGTGTTGAAATGACTGTATAATCTGCTATCTCATCATGATGTGATCCCTGTAGGCTTCAATCATATGTTGTAAATTGCTGTGTTTGATGAGAAAGCACATCAACCCAACACAAGTGGATTCAGCCCTACCTTAACGTTTTAATGAGGATCTTTCATCAGTGTAACATACAAGCGTTATCATTCCCATTTCGAACAAAACATCGAGAAAATCTAAAGTTTCCAAACGTTGAATGATATAAGTACAGGAGTAAATGTGGTCCAGCAAACAATGTAGACGTGAAGAGAAATACTCTGAAATCGTGGAAAATTTTATTAAGTAAGTGAGTGAGTGAGTTAATACTTAACGTCACGTCGGCAATATCTCAGCCATATCGTGACGGGAACAAAACACTGAAATGGAATATATGTGTATTAGAAAAACCTGTCAACAAAGAACAGTAAAACAACTGGAATATCAAAGAAAAGAATGTAAAACTAGTAACTATACCTAAAACAATGTATCTATAGAGGACAATACAATATAAAAATGGGCTATAGATTGCTAACAACTGAAGGTAGATCACCATAGTAGGAACAATGGGGACTTACAGTACCTTTGCTACCTGCATGGACCCTGGCTGGATTTACATCATCCCCTCAGCCGTCAGCAATTTGGGAAATCTAGCTATACAATAAAAAGACACTTATTCTACCATTAAAAACCTGGAAATATAGAATTTACTTTGAATGTTTGTGAACTTACGTACCCTCTCAGGAGGACAATAGTTTTACAGTACTTCAACCCCCTTTGAGGATACAACCACTAACAAGCACAGCTATGAATTTAAACTTCAAATAATAAAATATTTATCTATTTACAAATCAGTTAATAGATCTAATTCTTTTAAAACTGCAATCATGATTAAGTGAGAACTTGTGTTATTAAAAAGATCCTTCATAGTTCGGAAATTAAAATACTGATCCCTTGTGATGGAATACTCAACACAGTCAAGCAGGATATGCTTGACTGTGATTCTTTCATCACAAGGGATACAAAACGGAGGATCCTCACCTTTCAATACGACATCGTCGTAAAATAACCTTTTCAGATGTGTACTGACAACCCTAGTAGGTGTAACCAATATACGGTTTTATTTCATGTAATTTATTTATACCTACTTTGGTGTCCCACTTCTTCTAGAGGCGGAATAAGGGAAGACTTTTTGGGTTTTTTGTTATACAAATCCTCATAAAGCGGATTGAACACACAGTTAAAGGCAGGGTTAGATTCATTAGAATATAATTTAGTAATGTATTGTAAAGACAATGTTATACAACGTTGTGTAAGAGATGGTTCATCGGCCTCAACGTAGAGACTATCAATAGGTGAAGTTCTGAAAGACCCAAGACAAGATCTTCAGCCTTGATGGTGGACAGAATCAAGAAGATTAAGGTTGCTTTTGCAGGCTCCACCATATACGATGGAGCCATAATCAAGTTTCGAACGGACCAGTGATCGATATAGGTGTAAGAGGGTTGCCTGATCCCCTCCCCACTTTGAGTTGGAAAGAACTTTCAACAAGCCAAGAGCCTTCAGGCATTTAGTTTTAAGGGACTTAATATGAGGCAGAAATGTTAAGTGTGACTCAATGATTAGGCCCAAGAACTTGGCCTCCTTTACAACTTTGATGGGAGTGCCATCTAGAGATAGTTCTGGGTCCTTATGTGGCTTATATTTTTTTAAAAAAATGTATACAATTAGTTTTGGATTTAGAAAATTAAAAGCCGTTTTCAAGACACCATTTATCTATTTTGTTCAAAAGCTGTATTTGCCGCTCAATAGTGTGCATGTTGTTACCACGACAAGAAATATTAAAATCATCCACAAATAACGACCCATCAATTAAATGCCTTACAACTTTTGATAAACTGTTTATCTTTATGCTAAATAGTGTGACAGACAAAATACTGCCTTGTGGAACACCCTGATCAAGATCCACGCGAACTTGAAATTGTGTCTTATTTAAAACGTTCGCTGTAAATTCAAGCAAAT
The DNA here is from genome assembly GCF_037392515.1 of Haliotis asinina. NCBI lineage: Eukaryota > Metazoa > Mollusca > Gastropoda > Lepetellida > Haliotidae > Haliotis > Haliotis asinina. The sequence continues at coordinate 49,501,544 of NC_090295.1, read as the reverse complement.
GAACTCGCAAACCGAAATCGTGTAAATCTCTTAAAATGCCATATTCCCAAGTTGTGTCATGTCCTTTTTCTAGATCAAAAAAGATAGACACAGCGTGTTGTTTATTAATCAGCGCGTTTTTTACAAATGATTCTAAACGCACTAAGTGATCGACAGTACTTCTATTTTTACGGAAACCAGACTGTATATCTGTTATAAGGTTATTTGTTTCCAAGTACCAAACAAGTCGATTATTTATCATGCGTTCCATGGTCTTACAAACACAGCTAGTTAGTGAAATCGGTCGATAATTGGACGGATCAGTATGATCACGTCCAGGTTTTGGTATTGGTACTACTATTGCGTCACTCCATGAGGGAGGAAAGTTACCCAATGTCCAAATATCATCAAAAACATTTAGAAGAGTTTCTAGGCAGGATTCTGGTAAATGATTCAGGAGTTGATAATGTATGTTATCAGTATCATGAGCTTGATCAAGAGCAGTATGGAGTATGGAATAGAAAATAGTTCATTATAATCTTCCCCATTATCTGAATTAAAACTAATAGTTTAAAAATTTCTATTCTTGTTGTTTTTGATATTGTTGGAATTTAGGCACGTAATTAGAAGAGGAAGAGTATTTAGCCAGAGTTTGACCCAGTTTATTTGCAATATCTGATTCCTCGGTAAGTAATTTCTGTCCATGTTTAAGATGTTGGATGCTAGATTTAGTACCTTTACCTTTGAGTTTCTTGACCATCTTCCATACCATGGACATAGGCGTTCGAGAATTTATTTTGGACACATATTTTGTTTACAAGATTAGCATTTATCCTGTTTAAATGTACACCGAGCTTTAGCATCTAAAATTGTAAATTTATTTAAATTATGCACCATAGAATGGTGACGGAAATAATGCTCAGCTTTCTTACGTGCCTTCCTAGCCTGTTTGCATTCATCAGTGAACCATGGTTTTCGTATGAGTGGAACTGCTGAAGACTTTGGGATACACTTGTCAGCAATACCATTGAGTACATCTGAAAAACATTTAATAGAATCAGGAACAGTTCTTTAAATCGTTCGGGATTAAGTTTGCCAATACAGCGAGATTCATGTAGAGTCCAAATGGCCTTTTTAAAATTCCATCGTGATCATGGAGGTACATCAGAAGGGTTCACAGGTTTTAGTATTGTGGGGAAATGGTCGCTTCCATATAGGTCATCATGGACCAGCCATTCAAATTCATTTAAAAGATTAAAGTCAGTTATTGATAAATCAAGAGCTGCATATGTTCCTGTACCATAATGTAAATGTATATGTGACCCGTCATTGTAAATACAGAGATCATTATTTGAAGGAAAATCCTCAATTAATTTACCCTTGGTGTTCGTAGTAGTACCACCCCAGAGTGAGTTGTGGCCATTTAAATCGCCCATGATCATACAGGGTTTAGGTAATTCATTGTAAAGAGCTTGTAGATCGGTTAACTGGACAGTGGATGAAGGTGGAATATATAATGAACAAAGTGTAAATGCTACTTGTAATGTAAGTCGCACAGCTACGACTTGGAGATTTGTTTCAAGCGCTATTGAACTATGTATAACGTTTTGCCGTACCAAGATTGATGATCGTCCACTTGCCCTGTCACCTGGAGGTGAAAAATATTGATACTCGTTGACATGACGGAGGTCAAGAGTATCTGTCCGTTTTAAAAATGTTTCCAGTAGACAGATTGCTGACGACGTAAAATCCTAGATTAATAGCTGCAATTCATTAAAATTAGTCCTTAGTCCTCTGCTATTCCACTGAATAATATTATTCCGATAACCTATCTTTTGGGGGGATTTATTGGGGATCTACCCCGCACTTTTTTGTTTGGCTACAAGCTGTGTGCCCTAGAGCGGACGTTTTCGGATACGTCCATATCCTCAAGAGATCTGTATCTGTTGAATAACTGAATTCTATTTTCTGACCCTTTTTGGACTCTGCCACTGAGCTTTTTTGAAGAATCCACCTTTTTACTTTTGGTTACCTTAACAAGATCTTGTTGTGACTTTGCTAATGACTGAGAAGTATGGAATCCAAGGAGGAACACTGTCGCGTTGTCGTCCTCTCAAAAACAAGCAAAATGAGGCAAAAAGTAACCAAAGCGCGACAATGCGACAACGCGACATTTCGCCCATTGGTCGCATTGTCGCGATGTCGGGTGTTGCGTTTTGAATAACATTTTCTCTGTTCCTCCAAAGTGCGACAGGCGACATAGCGACACATAGCTCAAAATATGTCGCGTTGTCTAAGATATGTAAGAATTCACTAAAACGAGACAAATGTCGCATTGTCGCACTGTCGCGTGTCGCGATTTATGAAAATATTGACCATAGTATGCATTTACCAAATTGACTAAAACGCGACATGCGACAATGCGACAAAATATATGTCGCATTGTCGTGTTGTCGCCCTTTTCTGTTATCGGTACGCATGTGTAGAAAGCCAATTAATCTGCGCATGCGCAGAAAATGTTATACTCTATTTCAGACTTCACTGGTCTTTCGTTACCTCCAATGGTTTTTAAAATAGGGTAGTGCTCCAAATGGCAATGGGCTTTCTCTTCTTGAACTTAATGCAAATCTTTGTTTGTTGCTTTATTGTTTTACATACTGCAAAATGTATTTAGCCATTCAAGCGTGCTCTAGCAGCAAAACGAAATATTAGCGCAACTATTCATTGTAATCACGGCACACTGTGCCCCTGTCATTCAAGGTGGGGCAATTTGCTGTGTTAGTCTCTTAGTCACACCAGATAACTATTCTCATAAGTTCGAATCCCAGCACCACACACATTAATCACCTTGGACATTTCGATGACAGGTTGTGATGACAGGTTGTTATGACAGGTTGTGAAAAACTAAAATATTGTTAAAATGCAAGCCACATCGGCAGAAACATCAGGTGATGTCCTCGAATGGGTAACTATGTTTCATAATGTGGCTCCTGACACAGTTTCAGGGTACAGTCATGTCCGACGCTCATGAATTTGTCTCAATGAGATCTGCCTCTGTTCAGCCAGCAGTGGATGGATACCAAGTAGGATGAGATATCACTTAACCATCCGACACCTCAAAGTACAGTTTAGGTCGGCTTTGAACGTGATAATGGGAAAACGCCATACAAATGGACTGTTAGCAGTAGGATATTAGAAACAATGACATCACTTGCTTGAGTTGCCTAAACTTGTAATGCCAGAAACAAGCTTTCCCTAGGCCTCCCTCACTCCTCTCACCCCGCTCCGCTCCGCTCCACTCCACTCCACTCCACTCCACTCCACTAACTCTTCCGCCGCTTATCTCCACTCACCCAAGGTTTATTGGTAGATAGCAAGGTATGTCATCATTGTATTGTGATGCCCGTTTTCATTTCTATTTGAATCCTATATTATTAATCCTGCACATAGTCTGATTAACAATATACCTCATAATTTTCTCATACGGATACTATATCCAGCGATTCACATGTACTTGTATCGTTTCATACCTAACGGCTGCTATATCATGATAATTTTCAGCAAAATGGTCAATCTGAATACCACGATTCCATTAAGCAACGACACTCAACCACTCTGGACTTCACGGCTAGATGTACGTTCATTTACTAATTATTGTTCTGATTTCGATCCCTGGGTATCTGAACCCTTTAAAAATATCGAAAAATTATCGGGCTTGTGATAGTTTTTTTATTCCGCCGTAACGAATAAAATTTTGATGAAATGTCGCATCGTCGCATTGTCGAGGATCGCACTTTGTTAAAATATTGACTGCAGCGTGTATTATAAGATATTAACCAAAAAGCGAAGCGCGACAACGCGACAATGTCCCTTCTCGGATGCCACAGAGAAGAGAGGTCGTGTTCACGGGATTTCTCTGATTGTATTCCAGATGTACCAGGACGTGAGTCGCGTGTTTGGGTAGATGTAGCGGCCGAGAAAAGTGCAGGAGAATCTGTTTCGATCCACGTTAAGTTTGTCTGACAACTTGCTGAAACTTTAGTAATACTAGATGTTGCATCATTTTTTTGGCAATGGAAGCATAGCTTGCTGTCTGTTCTGAGCTGTGTACTAGCTTCTTGGCCTCTGCAGAACTGATGTTTTGCGTGAATTTTATTTTATTTATTGCCATTTGCTGTTACCATACGGGACAGTCCTTTGAGTAAGAGTAAATGCACCAAATGATTCCCCGCACAGTTGGTGCATTTTTGGACATTACTGTCACAATCTGCTGTTGTGTGTGTCCTTTCTCTGCAGTGAGCACACACAACAGACAATGTGCAGGTATTGACACCATGGCCGAACTTTTGGCACTTGAAATACCGAGGGGCATTCGCAATGTACTTTTCTACACTGATATTACAGTATCCAGCTTTAAGTGATGTTGGAGCAGTAGGTGATGAGGAAGAAAAGAGGTATTAGTTTGAATAGTTGGGTTGTTGTTACGGGTTGTGAAACGTTTGACATATAATACACACTGATCTTTCATCTCGGAAACAACATCAAGTTCAGACATGTCTTCCAGCAATCGATCTCGATCACGTACGATTCCCTTACTCGTGTTCAGTGTTTTGTGGGCCGTGACGGTAACCGGAGTGCCAACGAAAGTGTCAGTGTTCAAAAGGTTGGTTGACTGTTTCCTTTTGGCGCACTCGATCAGCAGAACGTAATTTTCTAATGTTTTTTACATCACCGGCAATGTCTTTGATACCCTTAGACACTGCAAAAGGGTTTAACTTTAAAGGTATATTACCTTTGGTCTCGATGACAATAAAACTTGGCCAGTACTCAATGTGTTTAGACGGTCTGAGGTCAACAACAGGGTCATTTTCAAGAGGACGTTTGCTCTTTTTAGTGGGGGTTTCGTAAGCCATGGTGATTTATTTAGGTTTCATCATTCGAGCTCCCCACCCACCACGGAGTATCACAAGCAAGCGGGCCTCCAGCTTACTGCACCAAGGACACCCGGATGATATACTCCAGCAGAAGAATTATAAATAATTAATCCACCAGATTGGCCCATGAGCCTCCGCCATTTGGGCATAAGACTCTTGGCAAAGTTCAGAACTTCAAAAATACATTTCAAAACCAGGAAAGTCGATGAATAATTCAGCCAAGACCGAAATTAAAAGTCCAAATAAAATTTGTGCAATGACATATATATAATCCATGCACAGGGCTTGGCATGACTGGCCGATTGGTTGAATCGGGCCCATTCAACCACCCGTCTAGGTGAAGTAAGGGTCGAAGTGGTGTTTTAGGCAAACAGAACATGGTTAAAGGTCCAGTTGCCCTCAACAACCAGGATCCCTTCCTTCACCTACATAGGACGCAACCCACGCCAAACAAGTTGCCCAATTCGGCCGCTCCTTGCAATGGGGTGCTATGGACCTTGTGGACCCGGGTCCACACGGGGTTGGCGAGCTCTTAGCGTTACCCAGCACCCACCATATGGAGGTGGCTCGCCACGGGTGCCTTATTAAGTAACGTTTGGGTTTTTTTAACTTGAAAGTGATGTTCATTCAAGGAAAGTAACACTGGTATCGGTGAATAATATCTATGAATTTCAAACTTATTTAATCATAAACTTTAAAAAGAACTCTTACCTTTCCACAAAGACTATTCTCCGCTCAACTTGAAAATGTTCACACTCCTGAGGCACCACCTTTGGGTAGAGAACGATAGGAGAAACTTGAAAGGCACAGACCCTATGCATTGTTTTCCGTTAATGAAGGCATTGACCCTTAATAGCGTAAGTGCATAAGGTTAATCACTGATGATCTCACCTTGTTGACCCGTGACATCATGCATATGCCTTCATATTAATGAGTTATTTTTAATTATCCACCGGAAGTCTGATGACGTCACACTTCCGGTCACGTGACCTCCGCCTTCTCAGTGAGACTCTGAACTGATTAAATAAATTTACCATACTCATTTATTGTTTGTATGTGAAATGTATGCGGATCTCCGAACAAAATATTTACACATTATCAGTTACAAAAGTCTATCTGTTCTCAATACAACTAATATCCAAACCACAACCTCTGTTGCAGTGTTCTTGAAACATGAATGAATGAATAAATGAATCGATGAATCAATGAAGTAAGGAAGGAATTTTATTTGACAAGAAAACATCACTGACAAGAACGTTTTCAGCTTTTCAGTTTTCAACGTTGCCCAGCTGTCAATTGCCATATCGTGGAAAACATCTGTAATGGCACCGAGGAACGTCAGGATCGTAGCTTCATCACCGGCAGTGTCCTCGAGTCTGCAATAGGTGTCAAGGTTTAGGTTATCACTGACTCACTTAGCACATTTCTGTGTTCAGATAGTATGCAGAGCTTAATCAGAGCATACACAGGAGGAGTATCAATATCATACCATACACACAGATTCAAGAGACGATGTGGCGAAATGTGGGTGTGAATATCACCAAACCTATGCATGGCATGACTTTATTGCAAAGCATTTCTCCACCTCACATTTTGAAATCTACCCAAGGGTCGTTGCAATGTGCTTACCCATACACTTTCACATGGGAATTCTCCAGTTTTGTTACATTTGTCTGCTACGTCTGATAATCCATACTTCCTGGCTACGTTTAGTAGATCATGAGTTGACTATCTGGTACTACATGTGGTGGTGGTGACATACTGTCACAGGCGCACATAGACGATCTTCTTAATAATGGTTGTGCCCACCGCTCTACAAAGTCGTCCTAGGAAGAGAAGCTTCACTTTGTCTATTCTGCCCAGCATAATCCAAGGATCTGGATTGTAGCAGCTTTAGAGGACCTCGTGTGGATTTCACAGTTGCCGACATTTGGCCACAGGTCACATGCATAGACAGCAGATGGGAAGATTACCCTTTGCTAGATATTCGACGAAGATATCAGGTTAAGTCCTTCTGTCCTGGGACCAGCTTCTCTTGGGGAACTGATTGTCTGTCTTAGTCTGTCTGTCTTTAGTATAAGCTCTTAGGGAGCTGATTGTCTGTCTTAGTCTGTCTGTCTTTAGAATAAGCTCTTGGGCAGCTGATTGTCTGTCTTAGTCTGTCTATCTTTAGTATAAGCTCGAGTAGTTCGTCCACTTACTTTTTCTGTGTCAGAGAGACAGCAGAAATCGTGCTACTTTGGATCGGCAATGTCACGCTTCAAATTTTGAAGATAGATCTATCTTCTGTTTTCTGCCGTTGGTGAAAGACAGCACATAAGTCTCACCGGTGTTATATGTCAGTCTCCAGCTATCAGTGGATAGCACATAGGGACAGATTTAGTCCATGTGCTGTAGTACTGGCAACGGTAGTGGCATCAGCCAGTAATACTGAGGGGATGTGCTGGGATATCAGGTCGTTCCGGAATCCACACTGGAGGTGATGAAGGAAATCAGGATTTACAGTTTTGATGGAAGATTCCAGTCTGTCAAGCAACATTCTCTCAAATCCCTTTCCAATCACTTAAATGAGAACGATACCACGATAGGTAGCTGGGTTGCGTTTGTCTTTTTGTTATTTCCTTTACGCATTTGGAATGATAGTTCCGGTTCTCATCATGACAGGCGTGTGATAGGTCCTGACAACAATACGATAGAGGTATGCCAGGTGTTTAAACAGAAGAGTGTTTGTACAGTTGAGATGCTCGGGGGGAACATTCTTTTTCAGCTTCTTAATGATTGATTTCACTTCATTAGATGCAATATCTGTTTTCAGGATTGCACAGTTCTCAAGTAAGCCACTTTTTGCTACATCACTCACTTTTGATTTTGTTGCCTCATATAAGTCATTGTCGAGCTCGGGCTTATCGAGAGGTGATAGCAAAGTCCCCATAGTAATGAGGCCACATAGTCTTCCTCTGCTTCCTGACAGTTCCATAAACTTCACCGATGTCCACTTCACAGGCAGAGTTCAGATCTGTATACCAGTGTCTGTCCTAATTTCTCTCTTTTTTCATTTGTGTTGGCCGAACTCGCATTTCATTACTTTATATTGCTTGAAAGAGTCATGCGAATACCCTCTGGCCTGATGCATCTGGTAGTGATAGTAAGTGGTAGTAATCAAGATAGGAGCCTCTCCAATAGGTTATGGCTTAGAGTAGACTGAATGTACATCGCTGTTGACGTGTGGCGACAACTTACTATGGTATCAACATAATAGTAACACCATCTTGCTATTAGCACGTGTCAAATCTGGTACGGTGTTGCCATGCATTTTGTCAATTTCTGAGGAGTGCATGCTTAGTTCTATGTCATTAGCGTTTTGCCATTTGTAGGCTGAGGAGTCGATAGCTTTAGAGTTGTTCAGACCGTTTTACGGGTAATAATTTGCTGTGACAAAAGGTATACGAAATCCCCTCAGAACCAACAAAATATAACAAGTTTACAATTTTCAATCATTTTTTATTGAGCAGAGAACAAAATAACCTTTGGTACAGTGATCTGCATTCAGCTGCTGGCGATCTATAGCTTACTTTTGGGTATTGTCTTCTGTCGTGGGATTTATAGCATGCTGTATTAACCTGAGTCTGTGATACCTTGGTGTTTTTTCTGTCCTTTGACGACAGGTTTTTATGCTACAGATTTATTCAGATTTAACGCATAAATTTTTCTTGTCACGGTATGGCTGAAATATTGCCGGTGTGATGTTGAATATTAACTCATTCACTCGCTCATTAATACAAGCACATACTCAGACACTACTGTCTAGGTACACGTTTACACTTTAATGTAAGTACATAATAGTTCACACTAAAAGCAGCACACACACATAGAGGCACACATATATAAACTCAAATGTCCACAGTACAAACGCGTAATTGTAATCATTCGCTCATAACACACTTGTACAATAATTTAGATACTAGTATGTCTTAAGTGAAGCATTTATTCATGTCTTCACATAGTCAAACAGATAGAGGACTGTACTGAAGAAAGCACACTAGGCTATATATATATATATATGCTAATATCGGATCATACAGGTTAGCACATACACACGTAAGCACACAGTCATACTCAATGTAGGCATACTTATTGAGGCACATATCCCGACACTGGTGCAGTCACATATACATAAATAAGTAACATAGGCGCCACTGACATGAATTTCAGTTATGGAAGCTGGGCGATGGAGTCAGTGATGGTTGGGAATCTGATTCAAAGCGATTTCCTGTGCTAGGAGTGAGGGTGGAGTCGTACCAGTACGTGTGATATCAGTCTTCATGCACAGTGTCTTGTTCCAAAGTGCCAGTCTGGTGCTTGAAGATGGTGGTAAGGTTTGACATCAAGCCAGCCGTCAGGATGGACTTGACACCTTTTCCTCCAGGACGAGTATTGGAAACTGCGGCAGGTAAATTCAGTTGAATGGTAACAGCATTTAGAACAACCTGACATGCTGATATGGGTGAATAACCGCTTCTGCGCTGCTGCCATGAAGAACCCTTTGTACACCGTGGCTCGTTTTCCATACTTGTTACAACCTCAAATAGATATCAAAGTAAGGTAATTGAAGGAATCATCAGCAAATTAATACCCAGAATTACATTTTCTAGCACAATATGATATAGAACACCACATGTACGATTAAGCAAAAAGGGACAAATCACCTTGGTGAATGAATGAGGTGTGTTTGATTGAATTGATGCAGTTAGTGTGTCACTGTTATTTGAAAACCAGAATCGTGGAATAAATGAAACCTACATTTGTTTTCTGAACGGGTGATTAACGTATTATATATTTTAATGTTGTTGATAATGTTATAGTTTTGTGAGTTGACCAGTGTTGTTGTATTTTCTTTCAAAAAGCGACAGCAACAATCTGGGTCATCTTGAAATGGTTCATGATATTTATGGCGAACGAGCTAGCTAATAATTGACATCGCATCGCATATTGCAGCCACATAACAATGAGAACTTAAGTTCAGTCATATTAAACATCTGCCTACAAAGAACAGTAAACAGTATGGCCACTCTGAGTGAATGAGAGAGTTAAAATCCAACGTCACATCTGCAATGTGTCAGCCATATCGCGACGAGAACAATTGCGACGAGAACAATTGCTGACGTTTATAAAGAATATGTATATATTAGGACACTATACAAAGGTAGACTGTCACACTCAAAAATACAACGAACATGTGAGGTTAAATCTGATTTGGTAAGTAAATAATATAATGAACCAGAAAAGAAAGTCGCCAAACGCAAAATATTGTTCTCATAAGATGGAGCGTTTAGTTTGATTGTACCGTTTTCTTAACATGTTTTTTTTTTTAATCCAACAAAAACTACAATCATAGGCACCCGTGAACGGCCACCTCCTCGTACTGGGGGCGTGTTCAAGATGGCGACAGCTGAACGTGTTTTGAATGTCTCCAACACTTTTTAACCTTTAATGCCCCTCCAAGGTATTGAAACGCTCTTTCGTGACACAGTCGTGACACTACATGTCGGGTCTGGAGCAAGTAAAATCTTCACAAAAGCAAAGTAAGAGGAAGAAGAAATCCTCCACAGACAGCATGGACTCGCCCCCGGGACAGACTGTAACATCAATAACTTACCCAAACCTGTACAAACAACTACAAGCTCCTCCGTACACACAGCTACGATAGTTAGAGAATCACCAGAAGCTATATATTCACAACCAGTCCCAGCCACTACTACGGCTTCACGACGCCAAATGGACATTATCATGTACCGTACTTACCACAACATGTGCCCCAGACCCAACCAGTGCAAGATAATAATGCCCTTATCTTATCAAAACTTAATAACATTGAGATCAAACTGCCAAGCTGTCAAACATAATTGAGAGGGATATCAATGATGTTAAAGCCAGGGTTGCTAACCTTGAATTAAAAGTCAGATCAGTCGACATCCTGCCGAAAAAGTTTGTGATCTGGAGGAGAGTGTCACTTTCATGGATTCTGGCATTGAAGAGTTGAGCAGAGCTAGATCGGCTATGGAGGAGGATATCAAGAAACTTAAAGAGAAAACATCCGTGATTCAGGAACTGCAAGAAAATAATATTTGGCTGAAAGAATCATTCCTGGATTTGAGAAGTAGGACAATGCGGGACAACCTTATATTCACAAACATCCCCGAGGCCCCATTTGATACCCTTAACAGGTTTGAAGACTGTGAACAAGTGCTTCGGGACTTCATCCGAGATGAACTCAAAACTGATAGTTCAAACCTCCACATAAAGAGAACCCACAGGACTGGAAAACGACAAAATGAAAGATCCCGACCACGTCCTATCATAGCCAAATTTGTCTACTCCAGGGAGAGGGACTCAGTGAAACGTGCAGGAAAAGGTTTGAAAAGGTAAGCCTTATGGCATTATAGAACAGTTCCCTGATTTTATCAGCAACTACAGACGGGGTGTGCTGATGCCGCTCCTAAAGGATGCGAAGCGGCAAGGTAAACGAGCAACAATTGTGGTTGATAAACTCTACATCGACAATGTTTTACAATCTGTGCAGCCAACACAACCCCCATCGTGCGCCACAACCACCTTCAGCGGTGCAGGATGTAAACAAACCCAGAACGAGGTGGAGATAGAGGTGCTGGGGTGGTGCAGAGTGTTCTGCTGACACAGTGACCACAGAAAATGTGAGTAACCACACTGAACATGTACAATCACACGCACCACCACGCCTGTGCCAGACAGAGACAGTAAAGCCTCCCAACGAACCTAAAAGCGGTTTGAACGTATCTTCTCTCATCATGCGTCACCATCCGTCTGAAACGGAGGACACAACACCAGACACTATAACTAGTACTGTACTTGTTGAGGTGACTTCTGGTGGATTCCATGTGTGTTACGACCAATCTGTATCGGATACCTATACAGTGTATAGTGCACATAGCGAATCAGATGACATCACTTCATGCCAGATAGTCACTGATGATACAGTAAAATCTACGTCCACAATAAACTTTATGATGTTTGTGGTCTTAGAAAAAAAGCTACATTACCCAGAACTTCATGAACTCATAAAGGATCATGATTTCATAGCCTTCCAAGAAACAAAAACTTATCAGTTTGACGAGCTAGAAATTGAAGGATATACTCTTCACATAAAACATAGAGCTATATCCATAAGAAGGTCTTGAGGTATTGCCCTAGCTGTACGCAATGATTATTCCCAATATATCACTGTACTAGCCCAAGAAAGTGAATATGTTTTGTGGGTGAATATAAATCGTTACCTGTTCCAGACAGAGAATGATATAGTAATGGGAATTGTATATATACCCCCATCCTCGATATCTCCAGGGTATACGTTAAGATAAGTGCCCACTATACCCTGGACGCATCTACGGCTCTGCCCGATAAATCCCTTTGCTGGCTCCGCCTTCTCACAGTAGCCAATCAGCTAGGACGCCGTTATAACCGAGCTTGCCAGTGTCAACAAAGGTAGCGGCCGCAACTGCGAAGGTTTGCTCGCAAGTGCGTTCCAGATTTTACGGAAATCATACAAACTAATTGACAGGTCCGAAACTTTAAAACAACATATGCAAGAACGCCTTCTACCTCTTCCAGAGAACCTCTGCATGGTTTCTGTTGCCTGGTATAATCGGTTAGATAATTCAAAAAACGAAAGTGAGTTGTGATTGGTTCGCTCAACTTCCCAGCGTAGACACCCGACTGGATCAAAAGACAGTCAAGGGAGGTAATAAATTTATCTGGCAGAGCCGTAGATGCGTCCAGGGTATAGTGGAGACTTATCGGAACGTATACCCTGGAGATATCGAGGATGATATACCCCCGAAGGGTCCAAATATTTTGATGTACAAGTGTTTGAAGATACTGAAGCAGATGTACGTAAATAATTAACGTTTAGTGAAAATGCAGTGCTTACTGGCGACTTTAACGCTAGATCAGGAACTTTAACGGATTATTGTTGTATTGATCAAACCATTCTTGACGTATTAGACATAGATGCAAGTACATTCTGTAACCCCCAACATACTCTGTTGGGTCTTGAGAAGCCTATGGAACGAATAACACAAGATACAGGAAAAGTTAATAATTTTGGTAAAAAGCTCACAGATTTATGCAAAGGACTGAATTTACTTATATGTAATGGCCGAATTGGTGAAGACTAAGGTGTTGGTAGCTATGCGTGTAAAGACAAAAGTCTTCTTGATTACGTCTTATCATCCTCTTCCTGTCTACCCTTATTGGTTAGTTTGAAAGTCATACCATTTTCCCCACTATACTCTCCAATCAAGTGACTTCAATGCCTCCCAAAGTGATACTGCTACACAAACTACGTTCATTTACAAAGAAACCCATTATCCTATGCTGCGCCGGTCAAAACGTTACGATCAAAGTAAAGCTCCTGAGTATGTAAGTAAATTGGACAATGAACGTATCGACTTCTTGAAAGGTGTAGCGGAGAGAGTCTTGCAAGGTCAAGGTGACTGCGAGGCGGTAGATACACTAGCCAATGAAATTGCTGACGTGTTATGTGATGCTGCACGTGCAACTTTTGGGGTGAATGAACGACACCCTACTCGTACTACTTGTATTGTGCGTGGTAAACATTTGGTTTGGTGAAGATTGTCATGTAGCAAGGAGAAAGTACAGAAAAGCTCGGAAACAGTTTCAGAAATTCAGATCGCACCAAAATGACATATATTAATATAAAAGACAAGCCAAGACCTATAAAAGATGCCTGAATAAATGTATAAACAAAGAAAGGTATTGGGCTAGTAGTATGTTACGAGATCAAGCACAGTCTTCAGTCAAACAGTATTGGAAACCTTTGAAACCTGCTGATAGTAGTCATGACGTCCAAATCCAGAGGATTTCTTGATACACTTCAGAGATATTAACCAGTGTACACAAGATGATGTTGTGACTGATGATAATACCGTTTTTGAAACATATGACACTTCTATACTCAACGATGATATCACATTGCTAGAGTTAACACATGCTGTGAAAAATCTTAAAGGAAATAAGGCATCAGCTATAGACTTTATAAAAAATGACTACTGAATTGACTCTTTTGATATGATTGGTCCTTTGTGTGTGACTTTATTCAACCTTGTGTTAAAAACTAAAACAATGCCATAAGCTTGGCTAGCAGGAATAATCAAACCTGTATGCAAGAATAACGGGAAAAGGGATGACCCCTCATCGTATAGGCCTATTACCATCTTGACCTGCTTTGGAAAAATATTTACTTCTGCACTAAACAGCTGGTCAACTAAATTTTTAGACAGTAATTCTATTCTAAGTAATGTTCAAGCTGGTTTCAGCAAAGGGTTTTCCACAATCGATAATATCTTTATCATAAACATGCTGATGTACCTTCTTAAAAGATGTAAACAAAAATTATATTGTGCATTCATTGACTTCTCTAAGGCGTTTGATAATGTCTGGAGAGTCGGTTTGTGGCATAAAATACTGAAGCAGGGTATACGTGGGCGCTTTTTCCACCTAATACAAAATATGTACAAAAACATTAAATCATGCGTATGTGCAAATAACAATTATTCAGACTACTTCCCGAGTGAGTGTGGCGTAAGACAAGGTGAAAACCTATCACCACTCTTGTTTTTACTGTTCTTAAATGATCTTGAGGTATATATCTCTAATGATAATTGTGATGGTGTCTATATCGAGAGTCCAGATGTGAAAGCTGTTTTACACCGTTTTTATTCTCTTATACGCAGACGACGCAGTACTTGTTAGTCAAAGTCTAACTGGATTCCAGAGATTATTAAAATCGTTCCATATGTATTGTAAACAGTGGAAACTTGATGTCAGTATATCCAAAACTAAATTCGTCATATTTGCTGGTGGAGAACCTTCTAAAAGTAAACACATGTTTTATTTTGGAACACAAGCACTCGAGATCGTTAACTTTTATACCTATTTGGGTTTAAAATTACATAGATCCGGTAGGTTGATACACGCCATCAAAACACTAGTGGACTCTTTTGTCTCTTGAAAAAGGCCAGAAATATTAATCTTGCGATAGACTGTTTAATCCGAGCTTTAGATGTAATGATTATCCCCATATTCCATTATGGCTGTGAAATCTGGGGATATGAATCATTGGACATTATCGAAAAAATTCATCTGAAGTTTCTCAAAATCATCTGTAACCTGGCTCTCAAGATAGGTGGCTACATTTTGTTGAATGTACATTAAATCAGCTAGGTCTTAGTAACATTTTCAGAAACCCAGAATGTGTTAACACTGAATGGCTGGCCTTAAAGGTAGAACTAGTTTTAAAAGATCAGTTTTCTCATAGCTGGTTGTCTTTGATGAATAAAAGCTCCAAGGCTCTTTATTATAGGACTTTAAAAGACTCCCTAACATTTGAAC
Organism: Haliotis asinina; assembly: GCF_037392515.1. Taxonomy (NCBI): domain Eukaryota; kingdom Metazoa; phylum Mollusca; class Gastropoda; order Lepetellida; family Haliotidae; genus Haliotis; species Haliotis asinina. The sequence goes on along the minus strand of NC_090295.1, from coordinate 49,486,185 downwards.
GTTACTTTTTTCTTCCAATCAATGTTTATATGCCGATTCTGAAATTCAGGACAACTAACCACCATCTACCCATTGAGACCGGCCGTTGGGAGGGTATAACGAGAGAACATAGAACATGTAAGGTATGCGACTCCCCAGCAATAGGCGATGAACTTCATCATTTACAGCGATGTTATTACTTTAATGATATCAGACTAAAATATATCCCTCCACGGTACCTCAAATGGAAAAACGTGGCTACCTTCCGCCAATTAATGTGTACAAAAAACCTGCAGAATTGAAAAAGCTGTCGATATTTATTAATTATATACTGTCACACTTTAAACATTAACTATGCCCCATCTTGCAATTTTTCTATGCAGTCCGATTTTCTGTACTCTTGTACCACCGCTAGGCGGTTGAGGGAGAATAAAGAAGTTTGAAGTCTGAAATTTGAAGGTAACGCCAAGAGCCGTTCACCCCCGTCGTGGACCCGGGATCATATTTGGTCCACCAACCCTTTTGCCGTGGGTTGCGGCCCTGTGTCGGTGGATGATGGGATCCTGCTGGTTGAGGGCATGGGAGCAGGACCAGTGTTTCTATTGCTCAACACACCACTTCGGCCCTGACTTCACCTAGACGGGTGGTTGAATGGGCACGGTTCAACCAATCGGCTGGTCACGCCACGTCCAGAGCATTACTATATGTAACGTTGCATAATTTTTTTTTTGATCTTCTAAATTTCAATTTTACTCATTCATGTTTTTGCCTAGAGTCGTATGCCCAGAAGGCGGTGGCTCATGGGGGACTTGAAAAGCACCCAAATCAGTGAAGGCAGGATACTGTAACATTCAAGTTGACACCTACATCCCCAACCCACTCAGGTGTTTTACATGACAGAAATGTGGACACGATGTAAATACTTGCACATTGTCTGTTGTGTGTGCTCACTGTGGTGAGAAAACACACACAACAGAAGATTGTACTAGTGATTTTAAAAAATGCACCAACAGCTCAGGAGAGCATTCTTCATTTTCTAAACAGTGTCCTGTTTGGAAAGAACAAATGGAGATAAACAAAATCAAATGTACTCAAAATATCTCTTTTTCTGAGGCCAAAAACGTGGTAAAAAGGTTTGATCTTCCAGAAAGTTATGCTACAGTAGCAAAAACATCATCTGAGTCTAGCTCTAAAATAACAAAATCATCCACAGGATGCAAAACTACCTTGACTTGGGTACATTGCTACTCTCCTCAGCTTTTGCACCCTGTTATATCATCTCAGACTGAGGAGTCACTTCCTAGTTCATCCAAGTCTTCTTCTGATCACAAATCACCATTTCAGCCACACCATTTCAGTCACACTCAAAGTCTAAATTGACAGCTGATAGTCAACAAATAGTCTAGGGCACATAGCTTGTCGCCCTCCAAAAGAGTGCGGGGTAGATCCCCAATAAATACCACCACCCCCCAACCCCACTTTCCCCCCCCCCCCCTCCCCCGCCCCCAACACACACACACACCACCACCCAAACCCCCTCCACCCCCAAACGATAGTTTATTCCAATAATATTGTACAGTGGAACTGCAGAGGATTGGGGACTAATTTACATGAACTGCAGCTATTAGTCCAAGATTTTACACTTTCAGCGTTATGTCTCCAAGAGACTCATTTATAACAAACAGATACATTTGACCTTCTTTGACGTTTACCAAAACTGATCTTCAAGCTCTATATGACCAACTCCCGAAGCCCTGTATTATAATGGGAGATTTAAATGGGCACAACACAATCTGGGGTAGTGTAACTACAAACACTAAAGGTAAATTGTTGGAAGACATTTGTTCTGACAATGATTTATGTATTTATAACGATGGTTCCACCACGTATTTACACCCTGGTACAGGGACGTATTCTACTCTCGAATTGTCACTTACAAATTCAGAACTACTAAATGAATTCGAATGGTCAGTCCACGATGACCTCTGTGGAAGTGACCATTTTCCTACTCTACTAAAATCTGTAACTCCATCTGATGTTCCTCCATCATCAAGGTGGAATTTCAAAAAGGCTAATTGGCCTTTATATGAAACACTGCGTGCTGCAAAACTTAAACCTGAAGGTTTTATTGACGTTCCTGATGCTATTAAGTGCTTTCCTGATGAACTCAATTCCATAGCTGATGAGTGTATACCAGATTCCTCTGCCGTACCACATATTCGAAAACCATGGTTCAACGATGAATGCAAACAAGCTAGGAAGGCAAGGAAAAAGCAGAACATTATTTCCATCGCCATACTTTGGTGCATGATTTAAATAAATTTAAATCTTTTAAACAGAACAAATGCCAATCTTGGCAAACTTATGCATCCAAAATAAATTCTCGGACACCCATGTCCAAGGTATGGAACATGGTCCAGAAAATTAAAGGTAAAGGTATTAAATCGTCCATCGTCTTAAACATGGAGATCAATTACTTACGGATAAATCAGATATTGCAAATAAACTGGGTGAAACCCTGGCTAAACACTTTTCCTCTTCGAATTATGTATCTAAATTCCAGCAGTATCAAAAGCAACAAGAAAAGAAAACTATTAATTTCAATTCAAATAATGGGGAAGATTATAATGAAACTTTTTCTCTTCATGAGCTCCATACTGCTCTTGATCAAGCTCATGATACTGATAACATACATTATCAACTCCTGAATCATTTACCAGAATCCTGCCTAGAAACTCTTCTAAATATTTTTGATGATATTTGGACATTGGGTAACTTTCCTCCCTCACGGCGTGACGCAATAGTAGTACCAATACCTAAACCTGGACGTGATCATACGGATCCGTCCAATTATCGACCTATTTCACTAACTAGCAGCGTTTGCAAGACCATGGAACGCATGATAAATAATCGACTTGTTTGGTACTTTGAAACAAATACCCTTATAACAGATACACAATGTGGTTTCCGTAAAAACAGAAGTACTGTCGATCACTTAGTGCGTTTAGAATCATTTGTTAAAAACGCGCTGATTAATAAACAACACGTTGTGTCTGTCTTTTTTTATCTAGAAAAAGGACATGACACAACCTGGAAATATGGTATTTTAAGAGACTTACATGACTTCGGCTTGCGAGGTCGTTTGCCTCAATTTATAACCAACTTTTTAAATGACAGACAGTTTCAAGTCCGAGTGGGTTTTACCCTGTCTGATCATTACAATCAGGGTCGGGGTGTTCCACAAGGCAGTATTTTGTCCGTCACACTTTTTAGTATAAAGATGAACAGTTTATCAAAAGTTGTAAGCCATTCAATTGATGGGTCGTTATTTGTGGATGATTTTAATAGTTCTTGTCATGGTAAAAATATGCATACCATTGAACGGCAACTGCAGCTGTGTTTAAACAGTTGTGTTTAAACAAGATTAATAAATGGTGTCTTTAAAACGGCTATATTTACTAAATCGAAAACTAACTGCACATATTGTTGTCGTAAATATAAACCACACAAAGACCCTGAACGTTCTCTAGATGGGACGCCAATTAAAGTTGTGAAGGAAGCTTAGTTCTTGGGCCTAACCTTTGATTCACACTTAACATTTTTACCTCATATTAAATCCCTTAAAACTAAATGCCTGAAAGCACTTGACTTGTTGAAAGTGGTTTCAAATTCTAAATGGGGAGGGGACCGAGTTACCCTTCTCCGTCTATATCGGTCACTCGTGCGTTCTAAACTTGATTATGGCTCCATCGTCTATGCTCGAGCTTGCAAAAGCAGCTTAAAACTGTTAGATTCTGTTCATCATCAAGGTCTAAGACTTTGTCTTGGGTCTTTTAGAACTTCACCTATTGACAGTCTATACGTTGAGGCTGATCTCTTGAGCAGTGTCGTATAAACTTAGCTTTACAGTACATTACTAAATTATACTCTAATGAATCTAACCCTGCCTATAACTGTCTTTTCAATCCTCTGTATGAGGATTTATACAACAAAATAATCTTCTCTTGTCCCGCCTCTAGGACATAGAATTAAACCATTTCTTTCTTCGGCCGGCATTGAGCTGGAAAACATAGCTCCCTCCGTCTTCTTTCGTCTCATCCTTGGCAGTTTGTCTGACTCCAAGTGGACCTAGGATTGACTACATTTAAAAAGTCAGAAACCAATGAATTACAATATAAACAAGAATATAATCAACTAAAACATAAATATAGATATTATAAATATTTATTTACAGATGGGTCTAAGGACGGTGACGCATTGGCATGTGCCACTGTCACTGGATCCAGAACAATATCTTCTAGAATACCAGACAACAGTTCTATTTTTACAGCTGAAGCTAACGCCAAACTAACGGCTCTTAAATATATTCAAAGACACCCTAAATCTATTCCGACTCTCTTTCTTGCCTTGCTGTTAAAATATTTCTTGTAACTATCCACATTATTGAATTGTATAATAATCTTTCTACTCGCCAGTACGACATCGTCTTTTGTTGGTTACCACGCCACGCAGGCATTTCTGGTAACATGAGGGCCGATCTTGCTTCCAAGGCAGCACTCAACAAATCTGTGACACCACTTCTTATCCCATACACTGATTATAAAGCTGACATTAGATCTTATATCCGTGATCTGATGCAGAAGTGGGGCACCCAAGTAGGTACAAATAAATTACATGAAATAAAACCGTATATTGACTACACCTACTTGGGCTGTCAGTCCAGACTTGAAGAGGTTATTTTAAGACGATGTCCTATTGGCCATATACGATATACTCATGCATACCTGAAATTGAAATGTGAGTGAATTGAAAGGTGAGGATCCTCCGTTTTGTATCCCTTGTGATGAAAGAATCACAGTCAAGCATATCCTGCTTGACTGTGTTGAGTATTCCATCACAAAGGATCAGTATTTTAATTCCCGAACTATGAAGGATCTTTTTAATAACACAAATTCTCATTTAATCATTGCGTTTTTAAAAGAATTAGATTTATTAACTGAATTGTAAATAGATAAATAATATATTATTGGAAGTTTAAATTCATAGCTGTGCTTTTTAGTGGCTGTATCCTCAAGGGGGTTGAAGTACTGTAAAACTATTACAGTAGTACTGTAAAAAGTCCACAAACATTCAAAGTAAATTCTAAATTTCCAGGTTTTTAATCGAAGAATAAGTGTCTTTTTATTGTATGGCTTGATTTCCCAAACTGCTGACGGCTGAGGGGATGATGTAAATCCAACCAGGGTCCATGCAGGTAGCAAGAGTACTGTAAGTCCCCATGGTTCCAACTATGGTGATCTACCTTTTGTTGTTAGCAATCTATAGCCCATGTTTATATTGTATTATCCTCTATAGCTACATTGTTTCAGGTATAGTTACTAGTTTTACATTCTTTTCTGTGATATTCTAGTTGTTTTACTGTTCTTTGTTGACAGGTTTTTCTAATACACATATATTCCATTTCAGTGTTTTGTTCCCGTCGCGATATGGCTGAGATATTGCCGACGTGACGTTAAGTATTAACTCACTCACTCACTTACTTAATAAAATTTTCCACGATTTCAGAGTATTTCTCTTCACGTCTACATTGTTTGCTGGACCACATTTACTCCTGTACTTATATCATTCAACGTTTGGAAACTTTAGATTTTCTCGATGTTTTGTTCGAAATGGGAATGATAACGCTTGTATAGTCTGGTTCATAATTATTGAGAATTTTTCTTCTTACTTTGAGCTATCCTAACACCTCAACTGATTCACTGATACTTAAAACTAAGTAATGGTATAAGGGAGGTAACTCATCTTGGCCTACTGAGTATAGTACCATTAGAGTTACCTCCCCTGAATTTGTAGCAGACGTCATTTTCCTCAGCACTGTCAACAATGTCTGCTGAAGATAAAAGAAGGTTGATTTTTGAGTTGTGTAATCAAGGAATTGATGATGTAAATACATTGGCAGGGAGAACAGGAACTCCTCTTTCTACTGTGTATAGGATTAGGAAGAATTTTAAAGAGGGAAAGGATTTTGGGCACCAGAAAGGAGCAGGGAGAAAATTGGACTTCTCAGATCGCGTCCGGCTGGGAATTTTAGCGTCTAAAAAGCAAAGGGCAAGCATCTCCAACATCAGGTATGAAATGATAGAAAGGGGATCAACAGTTGTATCAAAATCTACAGTTAGAAGAAATTTGATTGATCTTGGATGGGAGAAAAAGACTGGAATTCCTTCTCCTCTCATGAAACAAGAACATTAAGACAGGCGTGTTGAGTGGTGTTTGGCACATGAAAACTTTGACTGGGAAAATGTGATTTTTACTGATGAAAGCTCAATATGGGTATATCCCAATAATGTGAAAATATGGACAAAGTCTGCGTCAGCACCGTTGTATCGACGACCTAAATACAGCCCAAAGTTTCATGTATGGGGAGGGATATCCTTATTAGGAACGACCCCGCTGTGTGTGTTTGAGGGAAATCTGACAAGTCAACGCTACACTAACATATTAGATAATTTTCTCCTTCCAAGTGCACATGTGTTTTACGGAAATGACTGGATTTTGCAGCAAGATAATGATCCTAAACACACCGCAAAACATGCCAAGCAGTGGTTTCAGGAGAAAATTGTGACTGCATTACCATTTCCTGCATATAGTCCTGACTTAAATCCCATTGAGAACATTTGGGGGAAGATGAAGGAATGTGTGAATCAAAAGGGGTTGACAAAAATTGAAGACATGAAGAGAGAAGTGGTCCGATACTGGGACAGCATAACCCACGAGACACTAACCTCTCTGATAGGAAGTATGCCTACCCGTCTTAGACTGTGCCGTGAAGCTCAAGGAGACTTGATAAAATATTAAATTGTTACCTACACAACATGAAAAGGTCAGTTCACTTTCACAATACATTCAATTTTATCTGATTTGTTCTCGTTTAATAATATGAAATGCTTTAGCTATTCTCAATAATTTTGAACCATACTGTATGTTACACTCACTCACTCACTCACTCACTCACTCACTCACTCACTCACTCACTCACTCACTCACTCACACACTCACTCACTCACTCACTCACTAAAATCATGAAAATACGCCTCCTTCGTAACAAATAGTGAACTGTGTCAAAATTGTAATGAGAGTTTATTGCACATATTATTAATTTTCGGACAAATTCTGCAAAACAATTGCAATGTTGGTCTGATGTTTTGATTATGAACCGTGTTTCCTTGTGTATTATGTTTTTATCCATTTTCGACTTAGATTGGAAATTAATCGGTCGAAGTTTGAGACACACGAACCATTTTAGCTGGACTGGCTATTGTACCAAGTTGCACAACAGGACGGAACACAGTCAGCAGGAAACGAGACAGTTGTGTAATCAACGTTTTGACTTGTAGGGTACATGGAGATGGCAATGGCATTGTAAATCCCCACGGCCCCTAGTATGGTGATCGACCTTCATTTGACAAAAGATTTCTAGACTGCTGTCTCTGTACATGCTCGACCAGAAGCGATCCGCTACGAAGACGGATGGCGTTCGTCACTGTATCCCACGAATTCCAGATATAGGTTTTGAGATAGCAAAAGGATTAAGTTTTATAGGGAAATTATAATGAACAAAAACTGATTCTGCACCCCTGTTCCCATTTACCATGGAGTGTCAACCAGGACGGTGTCATATAACACCGCGGATCTCTAAGATGATGACACCAGGAATACAGGGGTATTATACTCAAGTGAATAAGACATGAAAAACATCTGTCCAACTAATAGTTCGGCCCTTGCCAAGAGACATGCATTATTCAGAGGTCAACATCACCAGACTGGCCTTCTGGCATAGAACTCTAGGTAATTTGACATATACTGATCCGCAATGAAAACGCATAACTGGTTTTGATGTGGAATGACGTCACAAGAAATGTGAAAGAAATGTTAATGGACGTCGAGGGCATTGGTGACGGCACAGGAAAGAACCAGTACGAGCCTCTTGGCTTCATCCACATATCGCTGTGCAGTCAAATTACCTTGGATGACAAGCAGATTACTCTTGAAACGTGCGTTAATGGCCCTCCAAACGATTACACTACCAGCTCCAAATCGATTTTTCAGTATGATACATGGTCCTACATAACGCTCACCACGACGTCTGTAAACACACTGGCTTCCATCCACTAATGACGCACAATATAGTAACTCGTCTGCAAAGACAAGCCTCTGAGGAAGAAAAGTGATTGCACATGTTGCGCATACTTTTGTGTGAATTGACGTCAGACTTGGCGGTGACGGGCCTGAAGCAGAAGGCCACGGTACGGACATCGACAGTTCATTTCGTCCAGTCTCAGGCGTCGATTGAATGGCGATGGCTGGATCCGTATGGCTACCAATCGTTGCTGCTGCTGTCACTGGTGATTTTCTGGAACGATCTCGATGGTGCGACAGTAGCATCTGTCGATCTTTTATGGCCGTCGTAACCCGAAGTCGTCCTTGTCGAGGGTGTCGGCAAAGATCGTCTGGTGACGACTGAAAGACAGCTAATGGTGGGCTGGTTCACTTTAAGACGCCTACCAGCAACAAGGAGTCCCAGAACGTGTGCACCTTGCTGTAGATTCACTCACGGCATTTTCAGAGGCGTCCATGTTTCCTGTCCGCCTAAACAACAAATATCATTACATTTCGAAACTGTGCGCCGATCATTCTCAATTGTGCACCACCCACTGGAAAGAAAATTGGCACGGCAAAGAGGTTGCTCAATTCAGTCGCTTGTTACGACATGGGTGCCTATTCAACCCTGGGTTCACACAGGGATGAAGAACCATACACGTTTTCCAGCACCCACCACGAGGAGGTGGGTCGTCAGGGCTGCTTAGTCAGGATATAGCTGAGATACTGCAGATGTGACCATACACTTCAGTCGCTCACTAACACACTTAATCCTAGAATATGTGATTCATCAAAACTGTCAACATCCAAAGACATGGTGTAATTGTTACTGGTGTCCATGTAGGTTGTATAAAGATTGTAAGTCCCCGCGGTCTCTCGTATCGTGAGAGTACCTATAGTTCATGGCAATTTATAGCCCGTTTTCATATTATATTGTTGCGTAGCGTAACGACACGTTATGGTTGCATGCTAGTTATAATATTAGGCCTGTTATGTTTTACTTTACTGCTATTTACTTTACTGTCCTTTACCGGCAACTTTCTATATGATTATAGGACTTTCAGTCACCATGACTTTAAATGTATTTACTTTTTTAATCACTGAATGGGTCATCCAATTTGTCACTTGCCACTTTGCCTGAAATGAACAGGTTCCATACTAAACTCGAAGGTGATTCAAGTCCAGTCACTTCTCCACAGGGTCCTAACCATTTCTAAAACTCTGCAGTATTGAGATAGAAACATTGCGTTGAAACGCCAAACTTGTGATAAAAAGAGGTTTCAGTACTGAAAAGAAACATTGCTCTATAACCTGGAGAAATGTGAACATTGCGATAAAGAGATATTTCAGCAGTCACAAAGAAACATTGCTCTATAACCTGAAGAAACGTCATCATTGTGATGAAGGGATGTTTCAGTATTGGAAAGCAACATTGCTTTATAATCCGAAGAAACGTTAATATTGTGATGACGATGTGTCTCAGTATTGGAAAGGAACATTGCTTTATAATCCGAAGAAACGTTAACCGTTAGATAAAGAGATGTTATTGTATATCACTGTTGACTTACGTCTGACACAGGTGTTGTCAGCAGGGTTGAAACTTAATCCTATGAGGCACTTGCAGGTTCCCACGGAGCACTGAAGGTTACTCGGTGAACAGTCCTGGTTCCTCTTGCAGCTCTTGTTTAGTATGCTCGCAGGCTTACCTGTGTTCATTCAAGACTGCATCATTCTGCATATATGTGTCAGTAATTACAGAACTGTGACAAAGTCATGTTGTCTAACGCCGAATTAACTAAACCGTACAGTATCAAGACGATATGTTTCTAATCAAGACGACTTGGCCTGTTGAAGTAGTGACTGACAACGTAGGGCACACTTCACGCCATACCTCGACACTCTATCTATATCAATGGTCATGGTTTAAACATATTTCATTTCGGTCTATCGTCATGTTTAAATTAATGTAAACTTATCTAGACAACTGTGCCGGAAAATGACAAAGGAAAAGGAATTTTGATTTATTGTGCTAAATCTGAATTCGGTGCAAGGTATTTAATGTTGTAACCTGACAAATGACCAAACCCTTATAAAAATGCATCTACTGTATCACAAAACTGACACAGAGATCATACATAACACTCTCCTCACACTGTTGTCCTACCTGGTGAATGTGTTGATGCCTTGGCTGTTACCGTGAGGCCGTTGTAGTCTGAGCATGATTATTAAACAAAACGTATGAACGACGAAGTTACAGATCACAGATTAGTCAGTTATAGCTTTCTTATGTTAACCCATCCATTCTAAATTCTGCTACTAAACAATTTTAAGTTAACTTATACGGAGTCAAAAAAGAAAATTCACAAAATGTATTTTTTTTTTCTCCGATGATACATCTATGTATCCGAAATGTGATCCTATCTCATCTTTCGACTCTTGAAAGAAACGTTAGCAAAACCCACTGAAACCCATATATTCGTCGTGCAAATGACGTTAGTACCAAATCAGGTTTTTTCACGTGCAGTCGATCACGTGATCTTCGCATCGAAGTTTTCTTCATTTGCACGTGTTTGCATTGGCCTCTAGAATTGAAAAAAACACTTTTAAACCACATTTCTAACGGTACTTCAAATGCCACGATTGTCAAATGTGCTACGTGAACGTGCCGTTTGCATGCTCCAAGCGGGGAGATCAGTTGCTGACGTCGCAAGAGCAATGGAATGCAGGCGTCGTACTGAGTATGACTTGCGAGATCTTCGACAACTAACTGGCACCACTTCTGATCGCCCAAGGTCGGGTCATCCACGTGTGACGTCACGAGCAGAAGGCCGTCAAATCGTCCTACGTCACCTACGTGACGGATTTCTGCCGGCTACACGAACCAGGGCTGAGATGTTTAGAGATCGACTGTCATCACAAACCATTCAAAATCTGTTGCGGGTTGCCATTCTCCATTCTCTACGTCCATATCGTGGGCCAATATTGACGCCGTTTCATAAACGTCAACGCCAACGCCAACGTCAGCGTCTGCAGTGGGCCCAACGTCACCTCCGATGGACCCAGAGAGACTGGAATTGAGTCGTCTTTAGCGATGAATCCAGGTTTACCCTCAGATTCGCGGACGGCAGGCATAGAGTCTGGAGACGACGTCGTGAACGGTATGCCCAGTGTTGTGTATAGGATGTAGACAGATTCAGGGGCGGAAGTTGCATGGTTGGAACAAACGTTCCCGACTTCTGGTCATCCTTGGAAACCCCACAGCTGCTGCTTACCGTGGCCAGGTGCTCACTCCTAAACTCGTTTCTTTCATGACGGCTCATGGCCCAGGTATACAGTTCCAGCATGATAATTCTCGGCCGCATAACGCGATCTGGACACGAAATTTCCTTCAAAACGTCATTGACTGGCCATCGATGTCCCCGACCTTAATCCAGTAGAGCACGTTTGGGATACACTTGGGAGAAGGACTCGTGGTTTTAGGAATCAACCTCAGAATTTGCATGAATTTGGCGCTGCCTTGCTAGAGCAATAGAGCAGAATCCCCAACCACGTGTTCACCATCATTAGGCAGTCGATGAGGAGACGGTGTTCGGCAGTGGTGAATGCGCGGGCGGGTCATACACAATACTGAACTGAGAAATTTCGAGTTTTTATTCTTGTGACTTGGCATTCTGTGTACCCACGTTTTGGAACGGCGGTGTAGCCTAATGGAACTGTTTGTGGCGTTGTCAGTGTATCCAGTACATCACACAGATCTCAGCAATCAAATAATATGTTTCCTTATGAAATAAATTTTATGTCATAACTTCAATGAACAACAGGAACCTGTTGAGCTGTGGAAACACAAATAGGTAAGTGACTGAGTTTACATTTACGTCCCGCTCAGCAATATTCCAGCTATAAGCCGCGGTCTGGAAATAATCGAGTCTGGACCAGACAATCCAGTGATTATCACCATGAGCATCGATCTGCGCGATTGGGAACCGATTATGTGTGAGCTTGACCACCCGATCCCGTTAGTCGTCTTTTACGAAAACCATGGTTACTAAAGATACATTCTTCACCTAAATGGAAAGAAATGTTCATTTGATTGTTATTTACATAACTAATCCGACGGGGCTGTCAGTACAATGTGAAAAGATACAATTGTCTAATTTCATACAACATGAAATTATGTTCACAGTGCTGCGATTGGTAATATTAACGGTTAGAAATATCGGAACTTCGCGTCTTCCAGGTTCTACGTTACCCGAACAAATATTTCAAGTTAAATCATTAGTATTTGCGGAATACTCCAAAACTGATAGTTGGGGAAAAGCTAATGAGATAGGACATATAGAACAAGTTTAAAAGTTAAAACATAAGCCCGTATCTCAGAACGAATGATGATATCCCAAAACAGTAAATGACATCGTGACAGTGCAAAGTTGGTGCATATTCTTTAGACTGATTACGTGTTAACTCAGTGCCATTTAACCCCCTAAAGTAATTAGTAATATATGAACAATCTTTACCTTGAACACAGACTACACGACCTTGATGTGTTTTGAGACATCGGGTGTTGGAAACGCAGGCTATCGGTGAGCAAGCACCTGTAGAAGACTACAACAGGGACGTCTGGTAAAAGTGCGATATGTAAGAGTTGGTAGCTGTTATTTCATGCATAATAATACAATCTGCTTTTTACCGTTATTTATTAGGCTTCGGCGATGCATTCATTCACTTTTCATGAGACTGGTTTTCTCTGAGGTTATATGCTTTTCTTTGTAAATGAATATAATTATCCTAAAACAAATGTTGTTTGTCGGAAGATGGCATCTCACAGTCAGAAACAATGGCAGAACACTTACTATGTATTTTCCCTTATGAAATGTTATGTATCCCTTCTTCACCTGTCGTTCTGCGGCTTTTTTCATCAGCTTACATGTCATAGTCCTGATGTCATATGCCAAACTCTTACAGGAACATCTTTCTATACATCTGATCTTGCACAACTTGACACCGATTTTATAGTGACTTGTTTGCATGGTGGAAACATATACCATGAACAGAGGCACCAAGGGTAATAGAAACATCTTCTGTATTCTGTAGTGCAGGTATCGTCAAGATAAAATGACAGAAACACTTGAACACTCACTTTTACGAGCTGCTATAATTAAGTGATTGCTTTGTAAACCATGAATTATCGCATCGTTTAAATGACGAAATCGGCATGGTGCATTTGACGTCATATAATAATGATGAATTAGAAACGTTTTTGTTGATTAGAATTTGAACGCCGAAAAGATCACTGTCAAGGCACAGAAGCATGACTATGTAAACTGTTAAAACGTAATGTAGCTTTGCTAAGATTCAAAATCAATGTTTGAGCCGATGAATTTTCTTATTCTGATTATGATAATAGCTACAACTATTATTGTTTATAAAACTTGTAGTTAATATACTACACATAAATTATATGGGAACACCGTAAAAAATAATAGTTGGAAGTGTGTCTGCCACATGCACTAGGTTGTGTTTAAGGGTTTGAATCAAACATGGTGTTGGTGTGTTTGAACACCCTTGTTTTTCACTGTTTTTGACAATCACCCGGCTTATTGCTGTACATCCATTGTCCGAAAACGAGTCTGTACCAAATGTTTTGCTTGTATTTGACTCAAGGTAAAAACAAATGTTGATAATTTTTCCATATGGCTGTAGGAAGAATTGATCCCACAAACTCTACCCCTCTCCATTCCACAGAAAGCAAGTGGACAAATCTCCAACAAAGGCTAACAGAAAAGATGATAGCAAAGGTTCGTTACAAAAGCACAATATTGCATTTGGCTCTTGAGGGGTTAGTCGGTATTCTAATGTACGACAAAATGTTATGGATGTCAACTTCTTCTTTACTGTTTTCATCAGGTGGATCCACATTTTGTCGTATAATATTACATTTGACGATAAAATGCTCAAAATCGAACCATTTTGTCTGTCAAAATCCAACACGTAGTCACCTGTCTATAGAGGAGACACTATGTTTGAAATGACATGACCATGGTGTACCACGTCTTCCTCCTTACCACGCAGAGTTCAGCCCGATTGAGTGTTCCGCCAATGTTCAAACTTATGTCCATGAATAAAACGTTCAGGTCACAAAAAAGTCGCTACGAGTTGCCATAAACGAAAGTAAGTCTGTAATCCGTACCAAGCAATAATCCGAATATTGTAAACATGTTAAAACCATGGAAGATGGTTACTGACAAATGGAAATTGCAGTAGAAAAAGAAATTGACAAAAATTGTGGTGGAAGTAGGACTGGCACGTGACTCATTTCAGAAAGTCATGACTAAGACTCGAAGTACGCCTACATCAGTCAATTCCACAGTGGATCTGTTTGGTATTTGACCCCTGTGTGGGGAGGATACACCAGAACATATGCCGATTATAGAAATATTTGTAAAGCTAACAAACGTTCTTTTCTCCAGCACATATGTGGGACTTTCGTGTTTTTCTTGGTACCGGATCTTAGCTATACAAATACTTAGTATAATGTATCAATCGAAACACGGTTCGCGTGAGGAAATTGAACTTTTCAAGTTTTGGACGAAACCTGCTTCCTTCATTTTGTCAAATGATATGTTCTGGAGGGCGTTCCCATATCCCATATACGCACATTAGGTCACTTGTCTGGTCGTGGCTCATCTAATAGTGGTTCATCAGTAGCATGTAAATCTACAGAAAAAAAATAATTAAAGAAAACAATACAACGTACAAGACGGGGTATATATTGCTAACACCTGAAGGCTGATTACCGGTTTACAGAAATTGGGTTTTGAACAAATGAGGTTAAGACCTTTACCCATTTTTTAGTGTTTGGATCAAAACCAGATTTGTTCTATAGCTGTGTCAAAAAAGATAGTAAAAGTCACTGCAGAGAAGCCTTGTCTATTTCAGATTCGGTTTCTTTAGTAGCGAATGTAGCCATCTTGAGCATGCACACAGGCCGTGCTACGTCGTCTCTAACCGGATCCTGAGCATGCGTTGTCACTCGTGATCGTCAGGTACGGGGACGATCAGAAGCAACTACGGTTTGCTGATGAAGAATTTGGAACTTGTGTTAGTCACGATATGGCTGAATTATTGCCGGTGTGACTATGAATCTTAAGTCACAAGCCCACTCTTAGCACTGGCGACCGTGTATGTGACTTATTCCATGAACAAGTCCCCAGTGTCCCCGTTTGGATTTAGAAGTTTAATACGTTCTAAAGAATTTCTTGGCATGCTCTGAACTACCAGGAACCACTGTGCACTGATCTGAATCAGCTATATTGAGATACCTGATATCTGAATGAAAATTAGGTTCTCCTCCGTTAGTGATATATGTCAGAAACAGTCACTAGCAACATCTAGAGCCCATTTAAACTTTAGTGTTGAACAGAGGAAGGAAACATTGATTATTGAAATGACAAGGCTCACATAACACAATGTATATTTTAATAAATGACTTTTATGGTGTGAGTACCCATTTCGAAAGTCTTCAGATGTAACACATGACTACATATAATCCGGAATATAACATATATGTTAGATATTTATGATACAGAAACAAGTAATAAACTCTTTATGTCAGGCGAAAATAGTTGAAATTGCATTTGTACATATGACATAAGTGCTAGTATAATGTCAGTGAGTTTAGTTATACACTGCACTCAATAATATTTCAGGTATATGACATATTGCATTTTGACAATGAGTACGGTTGTTGTTGACTGACGTGTCCACAATACTGTTACGTTAAATAATGAGAAATAACTATTGATAACTGCAGACCAAAGAAGCAAGGAATATAAGTACATAACATGTCTTATTAAATGTATGTATGCAAGCAAAGATTTTCAATCTAACTGTTCGGGGTACAGACAGTTGTTTTTAAACTTTAAACTAATCAACAGCCAGGATTACTGCATACAACAAAAATACTTGCGACAGGAAAGTCAACGAAGTAAAGCGAAATACATTTCCATCACAAGGTACGTGTTTAGTAGGTTCCTCAACAATATAATATTCAAGGGTACATAATTGAATTTATCCACACACATACACATCGCCGTACATTTATACATCATTAGCTTCGATGTTCGCAGCTTGTATACTATGACATTTCATTTAAATTTGTGTACTTGACCACAAGATCCCGTTAGTCGCCTCATCCGACAAGTATGGCCTTCTGGAGACCAAATCTGACGCGGACCGTCACAGACACGTTGTTGTTATAGGCGACTATCTGGATCTGGTGGTCAGGCTCCTCAACATGATCGATGCGTGTCATTGTTTCCCAACTGCGTAGATCGATGCAAGGCCAAGGACTAATTATTGTGTTTATCTCTATCATCACTAACTGAAGGAAAAGCATGATATTAACTGCAAAGGGTATAAAATATCCAGAGAGCGTGTAAGTGAGTTGGATTTTACACCGATTTTAGCAATAATCCAATAATATCACGTGAGATCACACGTGGCCCATCCAGGGCCTTTAATCGTGCTTCAAGGCAATGGCGTAAGTAGCGACAGTTGTTTTTACGAATGAGTGAGTTAGTTTGCTTTCATGTCGCTTTTAGCAATATTCCTGCAATAACAAGGCAGGGAGACGTCATAAACGGGCTTCACACATTATTTTGATTCCGAATCTTCGGAGTGACGAGCGAATTTCACTGCCAATATTATGTCCGGTAGCTGTGAGCAAGGAGCAGAATATTGATTAGGATAAAACAGATGCATGGGTATAAGTGGGGGGTTTCGTTATTGATTCCGTGATATAGATAGACTAGCGTGTTTAACTCACTGGCCACAGACAAAGACAACTGACGAAAACGTTGTGAAGGAATGTGAACTTGATGGAAAAGCAACACCATAAAAGGTGAAAGATGGCTGAGCCATTCCTCTGACAAGACAAACAAATACATAATTAAAAGCGGCTGTGACCATTAAAGACCCATTGTTAGGTGAATAACCTCAGACAAAACAGGGAGCAAAGGCCACTTATCAGTATGAATATCTTGGACGACAAAGAAATACCTGTACACGGGCTCTTGACCAATACTTGCAATAAGAATGTAGCTGGTCCAAGGCTAGATAATCCTGACAAAATGCACTGATCACCCAAAACATGTGGTATAAAATATTATATGTTAGCGAGACCGTTGGTCGCCTTTCACAAGCATGCACTGCTGAACCTTCAAAGTTAGTCATAGGCTACCTAAACGGACCACTTAACACACGGCTACGTAGAATGTATAACATGCTAAATATGATTGTAAATACATATCTTTCATTGTACGAAATAATCATGTAAATTTCAAAATAGGTTAACGTAGTTGTTTATGGGTTGTATTGAACATATCAAATCAATGCCATAATAAGGCTTTCATTGGAAAATATTAAAATATATACTATTAACCAGGTAGGTTCATGCTCAGTGTTGTCGGTATTAACTGGATTTCATTAAAATGAAATATTTCACTCTGACACTTTACCTAATATGTGATAATGTGAAAATACCAAAAGGAGGTCGCCTTAGATAGACCTATTATCAGCCAGCAAGGTAATATTCCTTACTTAAAGCATAAAGAACGTGTGTGTCTAAAACAACAACAATAACAAAAAGCATAATCGGGCACAGCAGAAAAAGAAATGAATGCAGTTGCGCAATATTGTTATTGATATTTTACACATCCTCTAATGAACTATGGTCCACCAGTTTCGTGCCCCCACGTCCATGATGATGTACACGTATGTCTGTTCTACCATAAACAGTGGCCTATGAGACATGTGTATCTAGATGGTTTTCTCAAAGTCCCGGGAAGAAGTAAAACTGCTTCGTAAGCGAAGAACGATATGTGGAGACCTGCTTGTACTTTTTGTTCTTGGTCTCCCTACGGCACACGAGGTCATTAACCTGAAAGACAAAAACAGTTAGCACATCAGGTTTTCTAGTCACTGCCAGGAATATTCCAGCAACAGCCCGTTAGTATACAGCAGGCTGTACACATTGTATCCATGAGAAGAACTGACCACCTCCGTCTAGCGTAAAGTGGGAACACTATAACTATAAACAGATGATTGTCATCAACATTCACCTACACGGTTATTGCTAGGTATACACGTAATTTTCTATTTACAAGTATGGTTGAGTACTGAGTGCATGTTGTTGAGTCTGACATATGAGTGACGAATGCACGCCGTACTACATAATAAAACTCGAGGAGACGGAGGGCAGAGACAGTAACTTAAAATATGCTACAAACAAAATATATGGGAAACCCAACAATTTGATAATCGTATATAAACTTACAAGTGGTGAGGTCATTTATACTCCACGATACATGCTACTTCTGGTGTGCTTAATTGACACTTCAAACGACATGTTGGTACTTACAGTGAAGCAACTGATTCAAACTTTGCTGAGTTTAAGTGAATGACAGATTGTCAAAAACAGCGAAACAAAATAGTGATGAAACACAGCAGCACGATGTTTGATTGAAATACCTAAACAGAACAGCCTAGAGCATCCGTAAGTGAGACTTCTCATGCAGCTTGTGGCAAATGTTTTTTTTAACAAAAGAAGCTACAGACAGTATTGAAGTCTCACAATTTCCTCACCATGCCACAGCGAAGACTTTTAAGCGACCCCGACAAAAGCAGGGCCATTGCGTGATTACAGGATGGTGAATCCATACGAAGTGTTGCTCACCACCTTCGGGTGTCTCCCTATGTCCTTCACAAACTGAGGGAGAGGTTCCAGGCCATTGTTAGAGAACAAATGGACTTCGCTCTGGAAGACTCAGAAAAACAACAAGGGCGGATAACAGACATGTTGCGCTCCAAGCCCTTCAAAACCAATTCACCAGCACCGGTGTGTTTCAGCGCTCTTGCTTTTTCGCCGTTTTTGACAATGTGTCATTTCGCTCAAGTTCAACGAATATTGAATGAGATGCTTCACTGCATGCTCTGACATGTCGTTTAAAGTGCCCATTAAGCATACCGAATGTTGCATTTATCTTATTAAGTATAAATGACCTGACCACGTCTGAGTCTATATATGTCTGTCAGATTGTATGGTGTTCTCGTACGGTTTTTTTGTTTGTAGTATATTTACAAACTCTGCGTTGCCATATGCTTTGACAGGCCAGAGCACACTCTGACTCTTTTGAATGGGACATGACGTGTCCAGATAAGCAAACAATCAGTTTCACCTACGTGGACCTTGGACTTGATGGGAGTGAATGACTTTGGGTCTACTCTTCATCTCAACACACTCAACAGAAATTGTACGTGTGCTAAAATGATTTGCCACTTCGCTCGGCCGGTATGTGTGTGAGGCCCATGTCTCCTGTCCCCAGCTAATACATGCCAACAGACACAATCACTGCTTCTTCGCAGAGTAAAACCTGGATTGAAGGGACACATTGGCAATACATACCTTGGTCATCATCGACGCAAGATCTTCTTTGTGAGCAAAGTTCATAAAGACGTAAACAATAGCCTGTATAAACCATGAGCCATTTACTGTGTTTCGAAGTGACAGATAATCTGCAAATAAACAGAAATATGTTAAAATGTTCTCTCAAAAGGACACGACGGTGCACTTTAACATGGACTGCAAACGTGTATGGATATCACCTGGCGTCGTAGCTTCCGCTGTAAAGATGTCAGCTCTGGGTGGATGTTCTGCAGCTGACCTTGTTGTAGAGACAAGGTTTTCTATTTCTGACTGTGGATTATCTTCTATCCCAGTGCTTTCAAGTCTTTGTGTTATCTCAGAAACAGAGGGACCTGCGCCCGTGTCTTTCTCACCTGCAAAGTTGAAAACGGTTGTGTCTTGTAACAAAGTGTTCGCTCGATACTCTAATGACCTGGGGTCGATTTTTCATATTGGTACATATTTTGGTGTCCATTTCTGCTGGAATATTGCGATAATAAAATGAAACTAAATTCATTCACTAAACACTCAACTGTGACATTTTATGAAAGAAATGTTGCCTAGGTTTCACCTAGATACACCTTCTGCTTTGTCTGCTGAATGTCCTGAAAGATTGTTTGAAAAGAGAATATAGGCGATAAACAATTCGAAGTTTTGACTGGAAAATCTGTCCTGCGTGCCTATATTCTGAATGCAAGATTTACTTCTTGAGATTTGTTTCATGAAGGGTTCACCCAATGAGCCTTTGTGCAACATTTCGTTTGTGACAAAGGTCTTTGCTTGAATCTTCGTCAGGGTATCCCCTGATAAGGCCGACAATATAAGTGAAAATGGTCATGTTATGTTTAGCGGCAACAACCTAGACCTCAAAATACAACGATGCGGAATTCCAGCTTTTTCACATCCTTAGTTCGCTTCCAAAGTTAAAACGCCCCCGTAGCGCAGTGGTTAGAGCGTTCGTCCGGAGGGCAGAGGCCGCGGGTTCGATCCACGGCCGCGTCATACCAAAAGACGTTAAAATATGGTACTTGATGTTCCCTGCCTGGTGCTCGGCATTATTGTGCTACACAAGGCCCCATGAATTCGGAGTATGAGTATTCATGCCTAAATGCGTCATGGTATCTCAGTGAGATAGCACTATACAATCAGCTTACGTCTGGGCTAATACAGTCGACATACACACGCGTGAATGCACTTCGTCATATGAACGAAATATTTAATTTCGACGTTAAACCCCATTTCACATCACCTTCCATAGCTTATCAACAAGGGTGAACAAAAGATGGACAAGTGAGTGAGTGAGTGAGTGGCTTTAGTTTTAAGCCGCTTTTAGCAATATTCCAGCAATATCACGGCGGGGGACACAAGAAAATGGGCTTCACACATTGTACCCATGTAGAGAATCGAACGCGTCTTCGGCGTGACGAGCGAACGCTTTAACCACTAGGCTACCCCACCACCTAAAAGATGGACAATTAATTCAGTTCTAAATCAACTGTCACTGTAGAACCGTGTGCAGCGCGACTTTCCCGTCAACAGATTTTTAAGTAATTAAGGTATCAGTTAAAGCAATGATAAGCAAGCACCTCTGCACTTACTTCCCTGACAGGCCTGTATGAAGAAAAGTTTCGGCTTCCCAACAAGTGTTCTACAGTTCTGGCCATTAAACATATCAGTTACTTCCTGTATGTTAGCAACCTCCCCGTCAACGCCATACACGCCTCCTCTGGTCCCATGTGACAAGATGACACACACGAAACAGTCATAGCTGTCATGACTGACCTGTCTCTCTTTATCCAGCACTTCTATCATTTTCTGAAAAGACATTATGTGTGAGTAAGTTTACCTTTACGCCGCACTCAGCAATATTTCAGTTGTATGGCGGCGGTCTGTAAATAATCGAGACTGGGCCAGACAAACCAATGATCAACAGCATGAGCATCGATATGCGCGAGTGGGAACCGATGACATGTGGCAACCAAGTCAGCGAGCCTGACCACCCGATCCCCGTTAGTCGCCTCCTGCGACAGGCATGAGTCACTGAAGATCAATATTCTAACCCCCATTGTGAGTCAAAAGATTAGTTTTAAGGTCACTTAGCTCCCCTGACCATACGATCAACATTCTTACGCTTAAAAATAGAAGGAATTATAAAATAATTTCAATATAACGGAAATGGTTTAAAATCGATTAGGAGGTCTATAAGCCATTTTGTGTTATATCTGTGATATGTGGGTGTTGTGTGTGAGATATATGTGTGTACGGATACTGGGAATGATATGGCAAATGTATTTGTTCACGGAGTTAGTCACATTTTTGTGATGCGTGTGTCACGTGGGTTCATAAAGCAATATTGAGATGTGTGCTTGTTCTGTTTACATGTTTGACGTTCTAAAACGATCAAGATGTGCATTCCATGTACCTTATGTGTCAGATTTTTCTCCACGACAGTTTCGAACGGCAGTTCGTCAAAAAGAAGACATAGAGAAGTAACATCCACTTCTGACCCTGGTCTGTCTTCCAGCTCTAACTTGTTATCTCTTGCAGATGAAAAGTTTTCGTTATTGATTAGTAAGACTCTCCCCCTTGGGCATTTCTGCATGCGGTAGATCTGTCAATAAAGAATAGCATATATTCAATAAGGACATCCTAACATTTCGCGTTTGATAGAGTAATTTAATTCATATTTCAGGAGTTTAACAAGAGGTCAAGTTCGGTGTTACAGTGTTCCCAGATATTATTGAGAAAATCTTTGTTTTTTTTCTAATGATGCTAAGATTGGAAAAAGGGCTTTCACTATGCACTAAGCATACTAAATAAGGGAGACAACTCTTGAAGGCTTAGAAGGCAGCTCATTACGTCAAGAGTTATCTCCCTTGTCTGAGCAGACGGCTTCCTGTGTTGACATGGCAGAATTTACAGCAAGAGAGAAAAGAAAGCTCATTCTAGATGATTTTGAAAGGGGTGAGGCTGATGCTAAAGTGTTAGCTTGTAGACATGGTATTCCTCTGTCTACAGTATACAGAACTTTGAAGAATATTCAAACAGGAACCGGGATAGAGCACAAAGCAGGGGCAGGTCGACCTAGGAAATTCAGTGTTGTGGATCGCCGAAGACTTGGGCAGATTGTGAGTAGGGGCAAATTGAAAAGTGTTGAGAACATCATAAATGAAATGATTAGCAGAGGAAGTACTCAGGTATGCAATGAAACAGTTAGGCAGGAATTACAGAGACTTAATTGGATGAAAAAACGTGGAATTCCCTCGCCGTTGATGAAAGATGCACAAAAGGAAAAACGTTTAAACTGGTGTCGGGCTCATGAAAATCAAGATTGGGATAATGTTTTCTTTTCGGATGAAAGTTCTGTTTGGCTTTTCCCTAATTGTGTGAAAATTTGGACCAAAGATACTGTCAAACCTATCTACCAGCGACCAAAACATAGCCCGAAGTTTCACATGTGGGGTGGCATATCGGCTCGCGGAGTGACGCCATTGTGTGTTTTCACGGGAAACTTGACAAAAGAAAGATACGTTGACATTCTATATGGTCACCTTCTTCTGACAGCACAAACATTGTATGAAGATGATTGGATTTTCCAGCATGATAATGACCCAAAACACACTGCGCGCTACACAAAACAGTGGTTGTCGGGTGAAAATGTACAAGTTTTAGACTGGCCCAGTTACAGCCCAGACCTAAACCCAATTGAGAATGTGTGGGGAGTCATGAAGGACAGAATAAACCAAAAGGGACTGAGAAATATTGAAGATATGAAGGCCGAGGTGGTCCAATATTGGGATACCCTGTCACACGATTACCTACAAACTTTGATGGGTAGTGTGCCTAGGCGTATTCAGGCATGCATTGCTGAGCGAGGAGGTCTAACAAAGTACTACAACAAGACTGAGACTGTAAAAGGATGATGTTTTAACATGTTTATGTAAGTAAAACGCCAGAAGTTAATAAACGTAATGAGTTACATGACGCAACATGATTCTCAATAATTTCTGGGAATACTATAAATCTCACCTCAACAAGCTTTTTGGTTTACTTTCTTTGGCAAATTAAAAAATAAACAATTGAGATTGAACATCCATTTCCTTGTACTTTTCAACTGACAGTCACACTGGATCTGACTTTTGTATTGACATTTAATGCATACTACAGACAAGTAATAATGATACTAATGTGTCCGTCCATAATGGTGAAACTCCACGCTACTTGTACTCATAACGCCGCCATTGAATAACCCAAACAGCCTTATAGACTCATCACACCGGCTACCCATTTACTGCTGAGTGAACAGAGGCAATTTTGAACCTCACTTGTCTAGAGTTAGACGATATGTGTCACATGTGTCACATGTGTCACATGTGTCATCAAAGTCAGCGACACGGAGCATCCACTTCCGTCAGTCGACAGTTACATCATGGACTGCGGCAGACAAATTCTAACCCGCATCTACACGGGTATCTTGTTCTAACAGGCTACTATTGGGATTTGGTGGCCCGGCTGGCTGATATGGTTGATGCATCCCATCGTTTTCCAACTATATAGATAGAAGGTCATGGCGTCAATCACTTGATTGTTTGGACTTTCGTCACGTAGCTGAAAAGTGAGTGCAACCTTTAAAACATCATTGAAACAAACATCATTCATTTTTTGTCGTGATGTGAGACTGTCATGATTGAAACATATACCGTTGAGGTTGATTCTGATGATTCTTTAAACAATTCTCGCATTTGTGAATTGTCTTCCGCAACAAGCTTAACAGCCACTTTGCATGCACTGTAATCTTTAGGCGGCCAAACTGAAACAAATACAAAAACGTGTTGGGTGAGTGAGTAAGTTAGATTTAACGTTTCTTTGAACTATCATAGTAAAATCAGGTTGAGACAGGTTCATTTGTGAAAAGCACCCGCAGTGGTGCAGGCCCCAGACCATTAAGATTTGGATGGCGATAAACAGAGAAACAATCGAAATTAATCTGGACTCGCACCTACGAATATATGAAGGTCACTTGAGGGTCCACGGGAAACATCTCCCCACAGCCAAATCCGGCTACTTTGGCAGTCTTACTTCCAGTTGAAAACGACAACAGAATATTGCCTTGAAATTTCCACGTTTTGCGATTGCATATACTGATCAAACAGTTTACTTTTGTTGTGAGTTTAGAGAGGCAAAAATATCGGCATCAGTATTTTGAAGTTTCATGTAGAAAGTCCTGTGAAAGTCCGGAGTAGAATAGGCCTTCAACAACCCATGCTTGCCATAAAGGGCGACTATGCTGGTCGTATGAGGCGACTAAAGGGATTGGGTGGTCAGGATCGCTGACTTGGTTGACAAATGTCCTCGGTTCCCAATTGCGCACATTGCTGCTCATGTTGTTGATCAATGGATTATCTGGTCCAGACTCTCTTAATTACAGGCCGCCGCCACATAGGTGGAATATTGCTGAGTGCGGCGTAAAACTAACTTCACTCACTCGCTCATATAGCGGACACTTCAGGATGCAGTCTATGATACGAGGTCACATCTATTCACTACTCTACTGTGACAGTGGTGACTGCGACCCCTCACATTTCACCCCGTCAGTGAAGAGCCGCTGGAGACGCTAGAGGTGAAGGCTTTCGCAAGTGCAGCCACTTACACAAATCTAAAACGCCGTTAGACGCATTGCTAACATCAGATATGCCACTGGCGCATGTCTCTATGGCTGACATTAGATACACCAGTGGAGCATGTCTCTATTGCTGACATTAGATCTAACACCGGAGCATGTCTCTATCGCTGACATTTGATACACCAGTGGAGCATGTCTCTATCACTGACATTTGATACACCAGTGGAGCATGTCTCTATGGCTGACATTAGATACACCAGTGGAGCATGTCTCTATCGCTGACATTAGATCTACCACCGGAGCATGTCTCTATCGCTGACATTTGATACACCAGTGGAGCATATCTCTATCACTGACATTTGATACACCAGTGGAGCATGCCTCTATGGCTGACATTACATACACCAGTGGAGCATGTCTCAATCATTGACAATAGATACACCAGTGGAGCAAGTCTCTATCACTGACAATTGATACACCAGTGCAGCATGTCTCTATGGCTGACATTAGATACATCAGTGGAGCATGTCTCTATCGCTGACATTTGATACACCAGTGGAGCATGTATCTATCGCTGACATTAGATACACCAGTGGAGCATGTCTCTATCACTGACATTTGATACACCAGTGGAGCATGTCTCTATGGCTGACATTAGATACACCAGTGGAGCATGTCTCTATCGCTGACATTTGATAAACCAGGGGAGCATGTCTCTATCACTGACATTAGATACACCAGTGGAGCATGTCTCTATGGCTGACAATAGATACACCAGTGGAGCATGTCTCTATGGCTGACATTAGATACACCAGTGGAGCATGTCTCTATCACTGACATTTGATACACCAGTAGAGCATGTCTCTATCGCTGACATTTGATACACCAGTGGAGCATGTCTCTATGGCTCACATTAGATACACCAGTGGAGCATGTCTCTATCACTGACATTTGATACACCAGTGGAGCATGTCTCTATCGCTGACATTTGATACACCAGTGGAGCATGTCTCTATGGCTGACATTTGATACACCAGTGGAGCATGTCTCTATCGCTGACATTTGATGTACCAGTGGAGCATGTCTCTATCGCTGACATTTGATACACCAGTGGAGCATGTCTCTATGGCTGACATTTGATACACCAGTGGAGCATGTCTCTATCGCTGACACTAGATACACCAGTGGAGCATGTCTCTATCGCTGACATTAGATCTACCATCGGAGCATGTCTCTATGGCTGACATTTGACACACCGGTGGAGCATGTCTCTATCACTGACATTTGATACACCAGTGGAGCATGTCTCTATCACTGACATTAGATACACCAGTGGAGCATGTCTCTATGGCTGACATTAGATACACCAGTGGAGCATGTCTCTATCGTTGACAATAGATCTACCACCGGAGCATGTCTCTATCACTGACATTAGACACACCAGTGGAGCATGTCTCTATGGCTGACATTTGATACACCAGTGGAGCATGTCTCTATCGCTGACATTTGATACACCAGTGGAGCATGTCTCTATGGCTGACATTAGATCTACCACCGGAGCATGTCTCTATCGCTGACATTTGATACACCAGTGGAGCATGTCTCTATGGCTGACATTTGATACACCAGTGGAGCATGTCTCTATCGCTGACATTTGATATACCAGTGGAGCATGTCTCTATCGCTGACATTTGATACACCAGTGGAGCATGTCTCTATGGCTGACATTTGATACACCAGTGGAGCATGTCTCTATGGCTGACATTAGATCTACCACCGGAGCATGTCTCTATGGCTGACATTTGACACACCGGTGGAGCATGTCTCTATCACTGACATTTGATACACCAGTGGAGCATGTCTCTATCACTGACATTAGATACACCAGTGGAGCATGTCTCTATCACTGACATTAGATACACCAGTGGAGCATGTCTCTATCGCTGACAATAGATCTACCACCAGAGCATGTCTCTATTGCTGACATTAGAAACACCAGTGGAGCATGTCTCTATGGCTGACATTTGATACACCACTGGAGCATGTCTCTATCGCTGACATTTGATACACCAGTGGAGCATGTCTCTATGGCTGACATTAGATCTACCACCGGAGCATGTCTCTATCGCTGACGTTTGATACACCAGTGGAGCATGTCTCTATCACTGACATTTGATACACCAGTGGAGCATGTCTCTATGGCTGACATTAGATACACCAGTGGAGCATGTCTCTATCGCTGACATTAGATCTACCACCGGAACATGTCTCCATCGCTGACATTTGATACACCAGTGGAGCATGTCTCTATCACTGACATTTGATACACCAGTGGAGCATGTCTCTATCACTGACATTTGATACACCAGTGGAGCATGTCTCTATCGCTGACATTAGATACACCAGTGGAGCATGTCTCTATCACTGACATTTGATACACCAGTGGAGCATGTCTCTATCACTGACATTAGATACACCAGTGGAGCATGTCTCTATGGCTGACATTAGATACACCAGTGGAGCATGTCTCTATCACTGACATTTGATACACCAGTGGAGCATGTCTCTATCGCTGACATTTGATACACCAGTGGAGCATGTCTCTATCGCTGACATTTGATACACCAGTGGAGCATGTCTCTATCACTGACATTTGATACACCAGTGGAGCATGTCTCTATGGCTGACATTTGATACACCAGTGGAGCATGTCTCTATCGCTGACATTTGATACACCAGTGGAGCATGTCTCTATCGCTGACATTTGACACACCATTGGAGCATATCTCTATCACTGACATTTGATACACCAGTGGAGCATGTCTCTATCGCTGACATTTGATACACCAGTGGAGCATGTCTCCATGGCTGACATTAGATACACCAGTGGAGCATGTCTCTATCACTGACATTTGATACACCAGTGGAGCATGTCTCTATCGCTGACATTTGATACACCAGTGGAGCATGTCTCTATGGCTGACATTTGATACACCAGTGGAGCATGTCTCTATCGCTGACATTTGATATACCAGTGGAGCATGTCTCTATCGCTGACATTTGATACACCAGTGGAGCATGTCTCTATGGCTGACATTTGATACACCAGTGGAGCATGTCTCTATCGCTGACACTAGATACACCAGTGGAGCATGTCTCTATCGCTGACATTAGATCTACCATCGGAGCATGTCTCTATGGCTGACATTTGACACACCGGTGGAGCATGTCTCTATCACTGACATTTGATACACCAGTGGAGCATGTCTCTATCACTGACATTAGATACACCAGTGGAGCATGTCTCTATGGCTGACATTAGATACACCAGTGGAGCATGTCTCTATCGTTGACAATAGATCTACCACCGGAGCATGTCTCTATCACTGACATTAGACACACCAGTGGAGCATGTCTCTATGGCTGACATTTGATACACCAGTGGAGCATGTCTCTATCGCTGACATTTGATACACCAGTGGAGCATGTCTCTATGGCTGACATTAGATCTACCACCGGAGCATGTCTCTATCGCTGACATTTGATACACCAGTGGAGCATGTCTCTATCACTGACATTTCATACACCAGTGGAGCATGTCTCTATGGCTGACATTAGATACACCAGTGGAGCATGTCTCTATCGCTGACATTAGATCTACCACCGGAACATGTCTCCATCGCTGACATTTGATACACCAGTGGAGCATGTCTCTATCACTGACATTTGATACACCAGTGGAGCATGTCTCTATCGCTGACATTAGATGCACCAGTGGAGCATGTCTCTATCACGGACATTTGATACACCAGTGGAGCATGTCTCTATCACTGACATTAGATACACCAGTGGAGCATGTCTCTATGGCTGACATTAGATACACCAGTGGAGCATGTCTCTATCGCTGACATTAGATCTACCACCGGAGCATGTCTCTATCACTGACATTTGATACACCAGTGAAGCATGTCTCTATGGCTGACATTAGATACACCAGTGGAGCATGTCTCTATCACTGACATTTGATACACCAGTGGAGCATGTCTCTATGGCTGACATTTGACACACCAGTGGAGCATGTCTATATCGCTGACATTTGATACACCAGTGGAGCATGTCTCTATCGCTGACATTTGATACACCATTGGAGCATATCTCTATCACTGACATTTGATACACCAGTGGAGCATGTCTCTATCGCTCACATTTGATACACCAGTGGAGCATATCTCCAGCGCTGACATTAGATCTACCACCGGAGCATGTCTCCATCGCTGACATTTGACACACCAGTGGAGCATGTCTCTATCACTGACATTTGATACACCAGTGGAGCATGTCTCTATGGCTGACATTTGATACACCAGTGGAGCATGTCTCTATCGCTGACATTTGATACACCAGTGGAGCATGTCTCTATCACTGACATTTGATACACCATTGGAGCATGTCTCTATCACTGACATTTGATACACCAGTGGAGGATGTCTCTATCACTGACATTAGATACACCAGTGGAGCATGTCTCTATCACTGACATTAGATACACCAGTGCAGCATGTCTCTATGGCTGACATTAGATACACCAGTGCAGCATGTCTCTATCACTGACATTTGATACACCAGTGGAGCATGTCTCTATGGCTGACATTAGATACAACAGTGGAGCATGTCTCTATCGCTGACATTAGATCAACCACTGGAGCATGTCTCTATCGCTGACATTTGATACACCAGTGGAGCATATCTCTATCGCTGACATTTGATACACCAGTGGAGCATGTCTCTATGGCTGACATTTGATACACCAGTGGAGCATGTCTCTATCGCTGACACTAGATCTACCACCGGAGCATGTCTCTATGGCTGACATTTGACACACCAGTGGAGCATGTCTCTATCACTTACATTTGATACACCAGTGGAGCATGTCTTTATCACTGACATTTGATACACCAGTGGAGCATGTCTCTATCACTGACATTTGATACACCAGTGGAGCATGTCTCTATCACTGACATTTGATACACCAGTGGAGCATGTCTCTATCACTGACACTAGATACACCAGTGCAGCATGTCTCTATGGCTGACATTAAATACAGCAGTGGAGCATGTCTCTATCGCTGACATTAGATCTACCACCGGAGCATGTCTCTATCACTGACATTTGATACACCAGTGGAGCATGTCTCTATGGCTGACATTAGATACACCAGTGGAGCATGTCTCTATCACTGACATTTGATACACCAGTGGAGCATGTCTCTATGGCTGACATTTGATACACCAGTGGAGCATGTCTACATCGCTGACATTTGATACACCAGTGGAGCATGTCTCTATCGCTGACATTTCATACACCAGTGGAGCATGTCTCTATCGCTGACATTTGATACACCAGTGGAGCATGTCTCTATCACTGACATTTGATACACCAGTGGAGCATGTCTCTATGGCTGACATTAGATACACCAGTGGAGCATGTCTCTATGGCTGACATTTGACACACCACTGGAGCATGTCTCTATGGCTGACATTTGATACACCATTGGAGCATGTCTCTATCGCTGACATTTGATACACCAGTGGAGCATGTCTCTATCGCTGACATTTCATACACCAGTGGAGCATGTCTCTATCGCTGACATTTGATACACCAGTGGAGCATGTCTCTATCACTGACATTTGATACACCAGTGGAGCATGTCTCTATGGCTGACATTAGATACACCAGTGGAGCATGTCTCTATCGCTGACATTTGACACACCAGTGGAGCATGTCTCTATCGCTGACATTTGATACACCATTGGAGCATGTCTCTATCGCTGACATTTGATACACCAGTGGAGCATGTCTCTATCGCTGAAATTTCATACACCAGTGGAGCATGTCTCTATCGCTGTCATTAGATCTACCACCGGAGCATGTCTCTATCGCTGACATTTGACACACCAGTGGAGCATGTGTCTATCACTGACATTTGACACACCAGTGGAGCATGTCTCTATCGCTGACATTAGATACACCAGTGGAGCATGTCTCTATCACTGACATTAGATACACCAGTCGAGCATGTCTCTATCACTGACATTAGATACACCAGTGGAGCATGTCTCTATCACTGACATTAGACACACCAGTGGAGCATGTCTCTATGGCTGACATTAGATACACCAGTGCAGCATGTCTCTATGGCTGACATTTGATACACCAGTGGAGCATGTCTCTATGGCTGACATTAGATACAACAGTGGAGCATGTCTCTATCGCTGACATTTCATACACCAGTGGAGCATGTCTCTATCGCTGACATTTCATACACCAGTGGAGCATGTCTCTATCGCTGACATTAGATCTACCACCGGAGCATGTCTCTATGGCTGAGATTTGACACACCAGTGGAGCATGTCTCTATCACTGACATTTGATACACCATTGCAGCATGTCTCTATCACTGACATTTGATACACCAGTGGAGCATGTCTCTATCACTGACATTTGATACACCAGTGGAGCATGTCTCTATCACTGACATTAGATACACCAGTGGAGCATGTCTCTATGACTGACACTTGATACACCAGTGGAGCATGTCTCTATCACTGACATTAGATACACCAGTGGAGCATGTCTCTATCACTGACATTTGATACACAAGTGGAGCATGTCTCTATTGCTTACAATAGATCTACCACCGGAGCATGTCTCTATCACTGACATTTGATACACCAGTGGAGCATGTCTCTATGGCTGACATTAGATACAACAGTGGAGCATGTCTCTATCACTGACATTTGATACACCAGTGGAGCATGTCTCTATCACTGACATTAGATACACCAGTGCAGCATGTCTCTATGGCTGACATTAGATACACCAGTGGAGCATGTCTCTATCGCTGACATTAGATCTACCACCGGAGCATGTCTCTATCACTGACATTTGACACAGCAGTGGAGCATGTCTCTATGGCTGACATTAGATACACCAGTGGAGCATGCCTCTATGGCTGACATTTGATACACCAGTGGAGCATGTCTATATCGCTGACATTTGATACACCAGTGGAGCATGTCTCTATCGCTGACATTTGATACACCATTGGAGCATGTCTCTATCACTGACATTTGATACACCAGTGGAGCATGTCTCTATCGCTGACATTTGATACACCAGTGGAGCATGTCTCTATGGCTGACATTAGATCTACCACCGGAGCATGTCTCTATCGCTGACATTTGACACACCAGTGGAGCATGTCTCTATCACTGACATTTGATACACCAGTGGAGCATGTCTCTATGGCTGACATTAGATACACCAGTGGAGCATGTCTCTATCACTGACATTAGATACACCAGTGGAGCATGTCTCTATCACTGACATTAGATACACCAGTGGAGCATGTCTCTATCACTGACATTAGATACACCAGTGGAACATGTCTCTATGGCTGACATTAGATACACCAGTGCAGCATGTCTCTATCACTGACATTTGACACACCAGTGGAGCATGTCTCTATGGCTGACATTTGATACACCAGTGGAGCATGTCTGTATCGCAGACATTTGATACACCAGTGGAGCATGTCTCTATCGCAGACATTTGATACACCAGTGGAGCATGTCTCTATCGCTGACATTTCATACACCAGTGGAGCATGTCTCTATCGCTGACATTTGATACACCAGTGGAGCAAGTCTCTATCGCTGACATTTCATACACCAGTGGAGCATGTCTCTATCGCTGACATTTGATACACCAGTGGAGCATGTCTCTATCACTGACATTTGACACACCAGTGGAGCATGTCTCTATCACTGACATTAGATACACCAGTGGAGCATGTCTCTATGGCTGACATTAGATACACCAGTGGAGCATGTCTCTATCGCTGACATTTGATACACCAGTGGAACATGTCTCTATCGCTGACAATAGCTCTACCACCGGAGCATGTCTCTATCACTGACATTAGATACACCAGTGGAGCATGTCTCTATCACTGACATTAGATACACCAGTGGAGCATGTCTCTATGGCTGACATTAAATACACCAGTGGAGCATGTCTCCATCACTGACATTTGACACACCAGTGGAGCATGTCTCTATGGCTGACATTAGATACACCAGTGGAGCATGTCTCTATCGCTGACATTAGATCAACCACCGGAGCATGTCTCTATCGCTGACATTAGATACACCAGTGGAGCATGTCTCTATGGATGACATTTGATACACCAGTGGAGCATGTCTCTATCGCTGACATTTGATACACCAGTGGAGCATGTCTCTATCACTGACATTTGATACACCAGTGGAGCATGTCTCTATGGCTTACATTAGATACACCAGTGGAGCATGTCTCTATCGCTGACATTAGATCTACCACCGGAGCATGTCTCTATCACTGACATTTGATACACCAGTGGAGCATGTCTCTATGGCTGACATTAGATACACCAGTGGAGCATGTCTCTATCACTGACATTTGATACACCAGTGGAGCATGTCTCTATCACTGACATTAGATACACCAGTGGAGCATGTCTCTATCGCTGACATTAGATCAACCACCGGAGCATGTCTCTATCGCTGACATTTGATACACCAGTGGAGCATGTCTCTATCGCTGACATTAGATACACCAGTGGAGCATGTCTCTATCGCTGACATTTGATACACCAGTGGAGCATGTCTCTATGGCTGACATTTCATACACCAGTGGAGCATGTCTCTATCGCTGACATTAGATCTACCACCGGAGCATGTCTCTATCGCTGACATTTGACACACCAGTGGAGCATGTCTCTATCACTGACATTTGATACACCAGTGGAGCATGTCTCTATCGCTGACATTAGATACAACAGTGGAGCATGTCTCTATCACTGACATTTGATACACCAGTGGAGCATGTCTCTATGGCTGACATTTGATACACCAGTGGAGCATGTCTCTATGGCTGACATTTGATACACCAGTGGAGCATGTCTCTATCACTGACATTTGATACACCAGTGGAGCATGTCTCTATCACTGACATTTGACACACCAGTGGAGCATGTCTCTATGGCTGACATTAGATACACCAGTGGAGCATGTCTCTATCGCTGACATTAGATCAACCACCGGAGCATGTCTCTATGGCTGACATTTGATACACCAGTGGAGCATGTCTCTATCACTGACATTTGATACACCAGTGGAGGATGTCTCTATGGCTTACATTAGATACACCAGTGGAGCATGTCTCTATCGCTGACATTAGATCTACCACCGGAGCATGTCTCTATCACTGACATTTGATACACCAGTGGAGCATGTCTCTATGGCTGACATTAGATACACCAGTGGAGCATGTCTCTATCACTGACTTTTGATACACCAGTGGAGCATGTCTCTATCACTGCCATTAGATACACCAGTGGAGCATGTCTCTATCGCTGACATTAGATCAACCACCGGAGCATGTCTCTATCGCTGAGATTTGATACACCAGTGGTGCATGTCTCTATCGCTGACATTTGATACACCAGTGGAGCATGTCTCTATCGCTGACATTAGATACAACAGTGGAGCATGTCTCTATCACTCACATTAGATACACCAGTGGAGCATGTCTCTATCACTGACATTAGATACACCAGTGGAGCATGTCTCTATGGCTGACATTTGATACACCAGTGGAGCCTGTCTCTATCACTGACATTTGACACACCAGTGGAGCATGTCTCTATGGCTGACATGAGATACACCAGTGGAGCATGTCTCTATCGCTGACATTTGATACACCAGTGGAGCATGTATCTATCACTGACGTTAGATACACCACCGGAGCATGTCTCTATCACTGACATTAGATACACCAGTGGAGCATGTCTCTATGGCTGACATTAGATACACCAGTGGAGCATGTCTCTATCGCTGACATTAGATACACCAGTGGAGCATGTCTCTATCACTGACATTAGATACACCAGTGGAGCATGTCTCTATGGCTGACATTAGATACACCAGTGCAGCATGTCTCTATCGCTGACATTAGATACACCAGTGGAGCATGTCTCTATCACTGACATTAGATACACCAGTTGAGCATGTCTCTATGGCTGACATTAGATACACCAGTGGAGCATGTCTCTATGGCTGACATTTGATACACCAGTTGAGCATGTCTCTATCACTGACATTTGATACACCAGTGGAGCATGTCTCTATCGCTGACATTAGATACACCACCGGAGCATGTCTCTATCGCTGACATTAGATACACCAGTGGAGCATGTCTCTATCACTGACATTAGATACACCAGTGGAGCATGTCTCTATCACTGACATTTGATACACCAGTGGAACATGTCTCTATCGCTGACATTAGATACACTAGTGGAGCATGTCTCTATCGCTGACATTTGATACACCAGTGGAGCATGTCTCTATCGCTGACATTAGACACACCAGTGGAGCATGTCTCTATCGCTGACATTTGATACACTAGTGGAGCATGTCTCTATGGCTGACATTAGATACACCAGTGGAGCATGTCTCTATCGCTGACATTAGATCTACCAGCGGAGCATGTCTCTATCGCTGACATTTGACACATCAGTGGAGCATGTCTCTATCACTGACATTTGATACACCAGTGGAGCATGTCTCTATCGCTGACATTAGATACACCAGTGGAGCATGTCTCTATCACTGACATTTGATACACCAGTGGAGCATGTCTCTATCACTGACATTAGATACACCAGTGGAGCATGTCTCTATGGCTGACATTAGATACACCAGTGGAGCATGTCTCTATCGCTGACATTAGATCAACCACCGGAGCATGTCTCTATGGTTGACATTAGATACACCAGTGGAGCATGTCTCTATCACTGACATTTGATACACCAGTGGAGCATGTCTCTATTGCTGACATTTGATACACCAGTGGAGCATGTCTCTATCACGGACATTTGACACACCAGTGGAGCATGTCTCTATGGCTGACATTAGATACACCAGTGGAGCATGTCTCTATCACTGACATTAGATACACCAGTGGAGTATGTCTCTATGGCTGACATTAGATCTACCACCGGAGCATGTCTCTATCGCTGACATTTGATACACCAGTGGAGCATGTCTCTATCACTGACATTTGATACACCAGTGGAGCATGTCTCCATCGCTGACATTAGATACACCAGTGGAGCATGTCTCTATCACTGACATTTGATACACCAGTGGAGCATGTCTCCATCGCTGACATTAAATACACCAGTGGAGCATGTCTCTATCACTGACATTTGATACACCAGTGGAGCATGTCTCTATCGCTGACATTAGATACACCAGTGGAGCATGTCTCTATCGCTGACATTTGATACACCGGTGGAGCATGTCTCTGTCGCTGACATTAGATACACCAGTGGAACATGTCTCTATCGCTGACATTAGATACACTAGTGGAGCATGTCTCTATCGCTGACATTTGATACACCAGTGGAGCATGTCTCTATCGCTGACATTAGACACACCAGTGGAGCATGTCTCTATCGCTGACATTTGATACACTAGTGGAGCATGTCTCTATGGCTGACATTAGATACACCAGTGGAGCATGTCTCTATCGCTGACATTAGATCTACCAGCGGAGCATGTCTCTATCGCTGACATTTGACACATCAGTGGAGCATGTCTCTATCACTGACATTTGATACACCAGTGGAGCATGTCTCTATCGCTGACATTAGATACACCAGTGGAGCATGTCTCTATCACTGACATTTGATACACCAGTGGAGCATGTCTCTATCACTGACATTAGATACACCAGTGGAGCATGTCTCTATGGCTGACATTAGATACACCAGTGGAGCATGTCTCTATCGCTGACATTAGATCAACCACCGGAGCATGTCTCTATGGTTGACATTAGATACACCAGTG
Organism: Haliotis asinina; assembly: GCF_037392515.1. Taxonomy (NCBI): domain Eukaryota; kingdom Metazoa; phylum Mollusca; class Gastropoda; order Lepetellida; family Haliotidae; genus Haliotis; species Haliotis asinina. The sequence continues at coordinate 49,449,008 of NC_090295.1, read as the reverse complement.
GAGCATGTCTCTATCACTGACATTTGATACACCAGTGGAGCATGTCTCTATTGCTGACATTTGATACACCAGTTGAGCATGTCTCTATCACTGACATTTGACACACCAGTGGAGCATGTCTCTATGGCTGACATTAGATACACCAGTGGAGCATGTCTCTATCACTGACATTAGATACACCAGTGGAGTATGTCTCTATGGCTGACATTAGATCTACCACCGGAGCATGTCTCTATCGCTGACATTTGATACACCAGTGGAGCATGTCTCTGTCGCTGACATTTGATGCACCAGTGGAACATGTCTCTATCACTGACATTTGATACACCAGTGGAGCATGTCTCTATCACTGACATTTGATACACCAGTGGAGCATGTCTCTGTCGCTGACATTAGATGCACCAGTGGAGCATGTCTCTATCACTGACATTAGATACACCAGTGGAGCATGTCTCTATGGCTGACATTTGATACACCAGTGGAGCATGTCTCTATCACTGACATTGGATATACCACTGGAGCATGTCTCTATCACTGACATTGGATATACCACTGTAACAGTAAGAAGTTTAGCATATTAAACATACAATGTTGACATGGCTGTTAGTTACACCTACATTCAGGGAGGTCATCTGTGGGTTGTTGAGGCTGTGGTGTTGGAGGGTACAGGATACCAGCTGCAGTCTTCTCCCCACATTTTACCAAGGCACGGTGGAAATCGTCAAAAGCTCTATCACCTCTACATCTCAATAAATCAAGCAAAGCCCTTTTCTTTTCCGTTGTAGTATGGTGCCTCCCTTCCTACTCAACAGAACCGAAGGATGTAATGTACGAGTACATATTTGTTCCATGTGTCTGGTGAGAGTCGGTTTTGTTCGCGATTACATTCTGGTACAGTGCGGGCAATATCTCGCTGGAATGGATCAAATGAAATATATATACTCCATGTACACACTATCAACATAGGCAGTACCAGTCTAGAAGTTTAAACATAACTATACATAGTTCGATTGTGACATTAAACAAATACAAACTAAAATCTCCTCCTTCATGTATTCTGTTATTGTCTCCATGCTGAGAAGTACATTGACGACAGCAGCTACGTCCGCTATATTGTCCACCAGGTCACCACGGTTACTTCTCAGAATTCTCTTGTGCATCTCGGTCATCGCCTGAATGAATGATTCAACGCTTGATATAATCAAACCCAGTTAAATAGAGCAACGTATGGCAGTCAACTCAGTACTTACAAGTTACATGTAACATTTATTTGCTTGCTCAGCATTATCCTAGATAATCACGGCGAAACGGAAAATATTATATCATAGCGTGAGTGTAGTTTAGCAATTTAGCAATATTTCTACAATGTCACAGTGGGGACCAGAAAGAGGGAATCGAATCGAACCCGGATCTTTCGCTTCACAAGCGAACGCTATAACCACCAGGCTACCCCACCGCGCCAATGAATGAGTAGGAAGTTGAATACAACTCCACGTCTCAGTGCATAAACGTATAGTAAAGGCAATCAAATACCGCCTGCCATGTACGTAGTGATTTTTGACAAACATCCAACTTCGTCAACTTCACATGCAGTATCGATAGTTCACACTACACGGACACTCGGGCATATGCACAGACGTCTGTGCGCACGCACGCACACACACACACACACACACACACACACAAACACACACCCACACTCCAGCAGTTTCACTGAAAAATGGAATGAGGTAAACGTGCACTCAGTTAATGTTTTCATAGTAAAGAATGTAACAGTTGCTAAGGCTTATCGCACGTATGATATCGCCTCTATTGTCAACCAGTGTGTGCTACATACATATCTCGTTTTATTGTTTAGCAGTCCACTTTCAGTGTTACCCACTTGCCCGGGCGACACGAATGTGTCCCGTATTTAAGGCTGTACATATTATCTGGCCCAGTACAGTTAAAACCGACCCGACCGGATGTTCACATTGACACAAATATCTTCTCACCATGACTGCATGTTACAAGGTGCAACAATTCAATCCCAAAACAGATCTACAGTGTATGAAACTCCTACAAACAGACAGGAAGAAATTTTCGAAATATTTCCCACAGTCAATGAGTGGGTCAAATGGATACAACTGGAAAATGCATTGGCGCACAGCGCCGGCTATAAAATTAAAATACCCCGCCATGTAACTAGCAGGCAGCGGGTCGACGGGCAGACGCTATATCATACACTGAGATATTTATCGTTGATGATAAAAATGAGACATGTTCATAACAACATTACTATCAAGGCTACTTTCTCTTTACCTTCAAAGGAAGTCGTTAACCAAGAAAACTGTCACAATTTAAAGCAGTCTTACCATAATGTATCTTCCTTAGTGGTCGTCTGCACGACCTGGTGATTGTTACTTAATTGTTGTAAATCTGTTTTCAGGAAATTCGCCTTGAACTGTACATAAATCCTGCAAGACCTAACTTGGTGGGGTAGAAATATCGGACCGGACCGTTCCAGCAAATTCTCCACTTAAGTTATTACTGAAAGTCACAAAGAAACATCGAAACATCCGTTAAGGTGTTTCAGTCGTGGTGTGTAAAGAACGATTTCAACACGTATTGTAACTGTGGCTGTTGGGAATGAGAGACGGTAGCATGCACAGTGATTTGGTCATTCGTGTGTTCTTCGGAAGTAGTTTAACACCCTCCGGAAAACCCGACGACTTTGAAAGGTGGGGGTGGGGTGGAGAGGTGGGGGGTGGGGGTGTGTGTGTGTCCTCATTGACATGCACGTGACACAAAATGATTCTGATTCAAGAGGCAACAGGAATTATTATTCGTTATTAGGAATACAAATTCATTATAACGGAAATAATACTAGTTAGTACGAAATAAAACCCTTACAACGAAAGGAGATGTGTTATAACGAAACGAGATGATGTGTAATAACGAAAATAGATCCGTTATAGCGAAATGGTATGCGTAATGAAAATACTTTCAGAGGGGCTATGTAGTACACAGATTTGTTCGGATTTCTTTCGGTTACGTCATTTGCCATAACAGATTTTCTCGTTACACTCCTTTTGTTTGCAATACGTTTTAACGTTGTAATAAGTCTATTTTGTTCTAACATATTGTTTTCGTTACAACAAATATATTTTCGTGGTAATGCATCTGATGTTCCTGATATCCTGATATCCACTCCTCTCCCGTTATTATGAGTATATACTCGAAACAAGAATTTGTATTGAAGTAAGCATATTTTCTCGGTAATTATAAAGGTTTTGAACATCTTTTCAATATTTCGGTTGCAATGACCATAAGCTTTTGTAGATGCTCATATTTTCAGCCACTTTATTTTCTGATCCTGGAACAGACCGACTTCACAAATGCATGGACGTTGCTGCGTGTGCCGTAAAACAACATACAAACACACAAACAAACGTACAGGTTGGTGAACAAATTGTGAAAATATGCACCCGGCCTCAGTCCGTCTCGGACTGGCGCTGAGCCCGGGTACAAAACGGCTGATCTCGTTTCTAATTTAAAGATCACATATACTCTAGGGGGTGCAAATGCATAAATCACTCATTGACATCGTTATAAATGAAACCCCATCATTAAAACTGCTCATTTTGATCTTTAATTACCTTAAATCGGCCTTTTTGACAACAGTGCACAATTCTCAGCCGCAAACGAAATTTCAACCAATCAGAGCGGCGCGTCTCCGTGACGTAAAAGTAGGTATAGAAATTAGGGTCTGTGCAGAATTCATCTACATTTCAGGGGGTAAACTATTTCGTTTACAGGTTTGTACAAACCTGAAATCACGACAGCTGTATGTTCTCACAATCTACTATCATTTAGTTTGTGTCCTGCTTTGCCTAGTTTCCGAGTTTCAACCCTTGTTTTCATAGACGATTCTGTCAAAATCACTTGGTGTTGCTTGTTTGTAATCCGTGTTAGGTGGTATAAACCTACACGTTATTTGTCACCATTCACTTGATGCTCAGTTAATGAATTTATAACAGGTATAATTAGTGGTAACGCCACTTAGATTACCCGACAAAGGTCCCCATTTGGCATTTCTTGTGTCTAGATTGATCAAAGGATTAACCGATAATACGCTGACTGATTACATGTAATTACTTTTATGAGTATTTAAATGGGGAAGGTAGTGTTTATGTATGTACATTTACTTATCTATACCGAATACACTCTGTCGTGTCTGTGTCTATGTAAAAACAAATCCCTTCTTTCATAGGATTGACTGTCAATGCATTGATTGATTGCTCATTGTTGGCTAACTAAATAACTTTTTTAAAAGAATGATGCACATTGTGCAATTAGTTGCCAGGTGTGCTATCTTGGGTAACCAATGAAACTATACGGCAACGTGAAAAACACCTGAAACGATACATCACGTTTTCGTAGTCTAAGTAAACTTATCCTCAGCACTTTTCGTTACACTCCACTACTGAGTCGTAGTGTTGGAGTGTCACGAAATACACTGACACTAAGTTTGCTTAGACTGCACGTTTTCGTATATTAGACTGTTAAAAGACGCATCCCTTGGGAAATCTGCAGATGAATTATATATCACTCGTTTTTGTGGATATTGATGGATACATTCCTCGAACAAGGTAATAGCCTGACATTGCTCCTATAACTTCAATTTGTATAACTTTTAATATTTGCATTTTGTTTTTATTAAGTTGTCATAGCTTTCAAAAGAATCATTGTCGTCGTCGTGAAGTGCAATGATACAGACGACATACACTAGAGCGTGCGTGCGAATTATGATTCATATAGGCAAACTATAAAATGTCTAGATATTACATTCCTGTTATACATTTTGCAGATCGCTTCTTTTTGTTAAGTTTCAAAATACATACAAGTATGATTATAAAGTAATTAGGATCATGAGACCAAATATGAAGACATATATTGACAAGTGTCTACATACTGGTGGGTGAACGTTTACAAACGAAGTAGATTTAGCAAGTGAAGAAGTTTATTTCACTCTATTTTCACTTCGACCCCGACCTCGCGTATGTTATGTTCCAGATTGTGTCATGCAAACTCATTTTGGTCATGATTCAAATACATATTTAACTACTAGTAGAAAGTAGTTTTGATTTTCTAACTTGATGAAAACAAACCATAATCTCATTAATTCAAATGGACTTTAGTCCGTGACTTCACGATGTTCAAAATTGGCGGCTTACAAAATCAAAATTACTTTCTACTGGTAGTAAAATATTTATTTTCTTAATGGACAATAGGATTTTGCATGACATTGCTTACAATTTGCGAGGTGGAGGTCAATATAATATTACTTGCAACATTAATGTCACTTCGACCCCCACCCTGCTTCCCTGGAAGAAGTCGTTATGTTACAGGTTCAAAGTGACAAAATCAAAACTACTTTTCACTGGTAGTAAAATATGTACTTTATTGATGGACATTAGGACTTTACATGAAATTGCTTATAACAATAATTTCATTCTTGGAGGCAAGTCGGGGATCGATACAACATTGTCATTTCGACCACAACCTCGCTTCCGAGGAAGAAAGCGTTATATTCATGCAAAATCCTTTTGGTCAGCAATGTGTAGTAAGCAGTCTCGATTTTATAACCTCGTTGAAACGTGAACTCCATTTTCTATCCTGGAAGCGTGCTAGGGGGCGAACCATCCGATTTAGTATATACCACAGGCTTCCACAAAACTCACTTCGCACTCATAAACAATGCCTACAAACTACTGGGTCCGGTGGAAACATGTGCATAGTGACACCATCACCCGACCACAAGGAGCAATTGACGGCAACACAACAATTCGGCTTGTCTTTGGTGACGTCGAGAAATCATCAAAATGACGAACTTCCTACACATTTTCTATGCAACTCACTAAAAATCGTTCCTTCTATGACGTCACTGCGGGGTTCTGGCGACAGTTACGTAACCTGCCTGTGGTTTCGTTTGCGGGCGAGAGAAAAGCAGACGGCTTTCTAGCAACTTGTAAGCGCTTGGTATTCATGAACCACAAGTTGTTGTTTTTTGTGGTTTTTTAAATGGTGTTCCGTATATGACTAACCAGAAGTCTTTCATATGAAGTGGTAAAAAGGGTACCAAACAATTGAGTTTCGTCGTTCTTTGAACAGCTCGAGCTAGATTTGAAGTCACAGAATACAACATAAAAGTATCAATTTGAAAGCACAGACTACTTTAGAAACAGGAAACGATTTGTACAAATATCAGCAGGAACGATCGTAGGACAGGGGTTACTGAGAAGAGGTGGGATTTGGTGTATAGAGGGCTGGTTGAGTGGTAGCAGAAGGCTTTGTACGGTGGAATAGATGAGTTTGTCAACATGTTAGGCAATGTAATGCGTATGTGGCCGTTACGGGGCAGGGGCAGGGGCAGGGGCAGGGGTAGCGGTAGGGGCAGGGGTAGGGGTAGGGGTAGCGGTAGGGGTAGGGGTAGGGGTAGGGGCAGCGGTAGGGGTAGGGGCAGGGGTAGGGGTAGCGGTAGGGGTAGGGTTAGCGGTAGGGGTAGCAGTAGGGGTAGGGGTAGCGGTAGGGGTAGGGGTAGGGGTAGCGGTAGGGGTAGGGGCAGGGCTAGTGGCAGCGGTAGGGGTAGGGTTAGCGGTAGGGGTAGGGGCAGGGGTAAGGGCAGGGGTAGGGGTAAGGGCAGGGGTAGGGGTAGGGGTAGCGGTAGGGGCAGGGGCAGGGGCAGGGGCAGCGGTAGGGGTAGGGGTAAGGGCGGGGGTACGTCTCAAGACACTGCGTGCTGTTACTTCTTCTAGTGTCGTAAAATACATGTGATTTTGCAGTTGTTTTTTTTCACTGTTGTCCATTCAGACTAGATCAACAGTCGACAAGGACTAATTTTCGACAAGTGCATGGCTGCAACTTTGTATTGAATCTGTTTTCGAATCCAACTACACATATGCTTCTTGCAATCCTTAGATTTTCACCATACTTTCCCTTGTGAGTTCTAGAACCCCTGAAGCTGCTGCATAGAATATTGGCCTTCAGTAACCCATGCCGGTCGTAGGAGGCGACTAACAGCATCTGGTGGTAAGGCTGCTGACTTGGTTCACAGTCATCAGTTCCCAGTTGTGCAAATTGATGCTCATACTATTGATGACGGGATGGTCTGGTCCAGACTCAATTATTTACAGACCGCCGCCATATAGATGGAACATTGCCGAGAGCGGCGTAAACCTCACCCACTCACTCATTTTAGGTGTACCTACATGCCCTTGCATGTGTTCATGATGATGACGAACCACGTGCGTACGCTTTCACTAATGTATGATGTGAAAATACATACCTGCAGTCATTCTTAAACAACTCTCAGCAACTAATGCAGGCAGCATTACGAAGTGATCAATGATGAAGAGAAAGAGAATGCAAAATTCCAACATGCAAGCCAAACAAGAGCTTTACCACTCTCTGCAGTAGACACTGGCTTCAAGCAAAGTTGAAAGTGGTAATATCCACTGACAAGCCATGTGATAGGGAAGTTATACCTGTGGACAATATGTATTGGATTCAAACAACCCGTTTCGGAGCGTATGCTTGCTCCTTCACCTGATATCTGGCTTCTCCTACACTTTCCACTTCTAAACACCCTTAAAGGTAGTTGGACTATTGCTGAGTATGGTGTAACACCAAACTCACCAACCCACTCACTCACTCATCCACCAGCACATGTGTATCCAGGCAGGTGTACAGTTTGTTTTGTTTGTTGTTTATGCCTACACTCATCAGCATCCCAGTTATGTGGTCATCATCTGTTAATAACTGAGTCTAGGCCAGACCAGACAATCAATGAATGTCTGTTGCACAGATGTAAAATATGAGGTAATATTGATATCAGTATGAAGAAAGAACAACACCTGAGGAGTTCAAAGTAATAATTACATACATTAGCAAAATGTTACCTGACAAACAAAGCAAACCATTGCTCACATTTGTAGCTAAATACATTTTGCAACAAAACTGCTAAAGTATTGCTAACTACAGCAGTGTCAATGTTATAGTGTATTTGGTTGTTTATTTGTTATATGATGATGCACTCAGAAGTATTCCAGCTATAGGGCAGCAACCTGTAAATAATCAGGTCTAGGGAAAACAATCAAGTGATCATGTAGCATAAGCATCGATCTGCACAGATGGACAATATCATGTTGATAGTGTATCAATAATTTAAACAAGCAAGAATCATATCAAAACTGGCCCCCAATAGTCCAAGCAGATAAGCAAAATACCCCCATCCCCAAGCCTATCAATCAAAACTTTATTTCCAGAACTTTGCATTCAAAACACACAAGCGAAGAAAATATCTACCTCAAATTATTTGTTATTTTTAATAATTAAAACAGACATCATATCCTGACTTGTATCTACCTCAAATTATTTGTTATTTTTTATAATTAAAACAGACATCATATCCTGACTTGTATGATCTTCATTACCATTATAATTTCACGTATCAAAACAATAATTCTTCCTTATTCAAGAAAGCTACTGTGCCTCTGTGCTGTGATGAAATGTTTTGCCAGCTGCACTGTCTGTTGTTAGATAACAATCACAATGTGCACTGGTTAGCAGACCTACTAGTTCCTATAGCTGTAACAATTTCCAGGTGAAACAAGAGACATCAGAAAATGACATATCCCCCCGACCCCCACATATTTGAAAGGACAAATCATCTGACAGTTACTTAATGTCTTCTTAGACTAAGTTTCCATTGTTTCCATTGAATTCATGCAAAGTACAAATGCCATATATCTGTAAACAGCAAAAGGCACCACTTCAAGATCTGTCTCATATATCTGCCAAGAGTGAGTGAGTGAGTGAGTTTAGTTTTACGTCGCACTTAGCAATATTCCAGCTATATGGCGACGGTCTGTAAATAATCGAGTCTGGACCAGACAATCCAGTGATCAACAACATGAGCATCGATCTGCGCAATTGGGAACCAATGACATGTGTCAACCAAGTCAGCTAGTCTGACCACCCGATCCCGTTAGTCGCCTCTTACGACAAGCATAGTCACCTTTTATGCAAGCATGGGTTGCTGAAGGCCTATTCTACCCCGGGACCTTCACGGGTCTCTGCCAAGAGACTCATCCCTCCATTTTGAGACTTAGTTCAAAACGTTTCCATGGAAACCAAGAAAATAATAAATCACAAAAAACTGTAATTACCAAAAGGCACAAGTTTTACTGACAGATATTAAGAAGTTTTTGAGTTCTCCTCCAGAAATGAAACACACCTCTCACTTTAGAGACTAAGTCCAAAACGTTTCCATGGAAACCGAGAAAATAAGAAATCCCCAAAATTTGTACATAGCAAAATGCACCACTTTAGGTTCTGTTTGATATATCTGCCAAGTTTTGCAGATAAATACTGAACGTTTTTTGAGGTCTGCTCCAGAAATGAAGCTCATCCCACCATTAGACTAACAGCAAAATGTTCCATGGAAAAAAAATAAAAAATAATAATGACTAAAAATGACAAAAATCTGTAAATAGCAAAAGGCACAACCATAGGTTCAGATTACTATAGCCATCAATTTTGGTCTAAAATATTGAATGGTTTTTTAATTATGCTCCAGAAACAAAATGACTACAGACGGATGGATGGACAGACAAATGAGGCATGGAAAAGGCACCACTTTGGGGTCTGCCAGACATATCTATGAAGTTTTGCAGAAAAATATTGAACGGTTTTTCAGTTATGCTCCAAAAAGGAGGCCCATCCCTCCAGTTTGAGAATAAGTCCGAAATGTTTCCATGGAAACCAAGAAAATAATAAATCACAAAAACCTGTAAATACCAAAAGGCACCACTTTTGCAGGAAAATATTGAACGGTTTTTGAGTTCTGCTTCAGAAACGAAGCCCACCCCAACATTAGATTAACACCAAAATGTTCCATGGAAAAACAAAAACAATAAAAACGCCAAAAATCTATAAATAGCAAAAGGCACAACCATAGATCGAGATTGTTACACCTATCTTCGTTCCGAAGGAGGAACGGTTTCTGAGTTATGCTCTGGAAACAAAATGATTACGGACAGACAGATGGACGAACGGACGAGGCGTAGACTATATTCCCCGCATGCCAGGGGGATACAAAAAAATGCAACAACAGAACTGATCACAATGACATGAAATTAATTACATCGACTGTATCACCTGGGCCTCAAAAGACATTGTTACAATCCCCAGCAAAAATAAGCACAAATGATTTTTATCATATAGGTCAGATGTGTGCTAACATGGTCTCTAATGACTGATGAGACATCGTAACATTAAGAAACATGTCACTTCTAGCTGCATTGTTGGTTGTGGGGTTAGTTTCGACTTTCAAGTGTTTGCCTGGCAGGGTGATGGTCTGGTTTCATGATTTGAGTCCCACATGGGTAGAATGTGTCAGTTTAGGTGTGTCCCAAATGTAACAGACAGAAGGATTGCTAGATGGTCAGTAAAACCATACCCACCAACTCATACAGCATTGTAGCAACCTCACCAAGGATGGGTGAATGTGAAGGATCTGTATGGATTCAACTCAACCCAAACTGTCTTTCACAGAACCTAACATAGGTGAAATCAAAGGATATCTCCAGAGAGAAAATGTTGTATCACAATACTCTTCTCATCAATAATACCATTACTGTGAAGTCATTGGTCACCATGACATGGCAGTCAGACATCGATAACCTGTATATTTCTGACTGGAAAGCTGTACCTTTTCAATGAAGATATCAGCTGCTGTTAGCAAACCATAAAGTAAGCAGAATGATTTTATCAACATATGTTAACATATCTGATCTCAACAGACACAACGATGAGTTTTCACGGTGCAGGGGTGGCATCATGAGTTGGTTGGGTGTATTTGATTAGATGGACGGGCCTCTCTAGATACATCAGCCTTCAGACCTGGGAAGAAGTAGAACTTCTTTCTGAAGGAGGAATTGAAGATGGAAACCTGCTTCAGGCCCTTTCCCATGATCTCACCTCGACTAACAAGGTTGTTAACCTGCAAAGACAGAAGAAAATTGGATATGCAATGCATCAAATTTCAGGTTTAGTATTTCAAACAAATCCTTAGTCAGCACCACTGCCAATACACCACTGCCATTTACACAGAAATTCTCTTCTCAAATGTTCCTGCTGCTATATTACCAACAAATGAAGCCAAATGCTTTGTTTAAGTGAGAGGAAAGCAAGGAAGTTCTTCCACTAACATCTAACAAGAGTCATCACAAGATGACATATCCCCCTGGTCCCCACATGTTTGAAAGGACAAAGAATCTGAGAGTTACTCATTGTTTCTTTTAGACTAAGTTTGAATTGTTTCCATGGAATTCATGAAAACTATAAATGCCATATACCTGTAACCAGCAAAGTCACAATTTCAGGGTCAATCTCATATATCTGTCAAGAACTGTTTACAGATATGAAATGGTTTTCCAGTTGTGCTCTGGGAACGAAGCCCACCCCTCCATTTTGAGACTAAGTCCAAAACATTTCCATAAAAACCAAGAAAATAATACATGACAAAAACCTTTAAAACCAAAAGGCACCACTTTGGGGTCTGCCACATATATCTAGAAAGTTTTACTAACAGATATTTAGAAGTTTTTGAGTTCTGCTCTGGAAATATACACACCTCTCACTTTTCAGACTAGGTTCAAAACGTTTCCATGGAAACCGAGAAAATAATCAATCACAAGATCCTGTACATAGCAAAAGGCACCACTATAGGTTCTGAATGATATATCTACCAAGTTTTGAAGAAAAACATTGAATGGTTTTTGGGTTCTGCTCCAAAAATGTAGCACATCCCTCCATTTTGAGACTAAGTCTAAAACGTTTCCATGGAAACCAAGAAAATAATAAATCACAAAAACCTGTAAATACCAAAAGGCACCACTATAGGTTCAGACTGATATATCTACCAAGTTTTGCAGAAAAACATTGAATGGTTTTTGAGTTCTGATCCGGAAACGAAACACACCTCTCACTTTTGAGACTATGTCTGAAACATTTCCATGAAAACCAATAAAATAATAAATCACAAAAACCTGTAAATACCAAAAGGCACCACTATAGGTTCACATTGATATATCTACCAAGTTTTGAAGAAAAATATAGAATGGTTTTTGAGTTCTGCCCCGAAACGAAGCACATCCATCCAGTTTGAGACTATGTCCGAAACGTTTCCATGGAAACCAAGAAAATAATAAATCACAAAAACCTGTACATAGCAAAAGGCGCCACTTCAGCTTCTGACTGATATATCTACCAAGTCTTGCAGAAAAATATTGAACGGCTTTTGAGTTCCGGAAACGAAACACACCTCTCACTTTTGAGACTATGTCCGAAACCTGTACATAGCAAAAGGCACCACTTTAGGTTAAGATTGATATATCTACCAAGTTTTGCAGAAAAATATTGAATGGGTCATTAGTTCTGCTCTGCAAACAAAGTCCGCCCCACCATTAGACTAACATCAAAATGTTCCATGCAAAAACAAAAAAAATTATAAATGCCAAAAATCTGTAAATAGCAAAAGGCACAACCATAGGCTGAGATTAAGATATCTATCAAGTTGGGTCTAAAAATATTGAACGGTTTCTGAGTGATGCTCCAGAAACAAAATGATTACGGACAGACGGAATGGACGGGGGATGGACGGACTGACGGACAGACGAGGCGTTGACTATATCCCCCCGCATCACATGCTGGGGGTATAAAAATGCATGTTACTTGCTTGAAAGCTTCTGCAAATTGTCAATATGTGTAGTATGGACATAAGCCCACTGACTCAAGTTCTACGAATTGCTTGGATAGCAACAATGACCCATGTCAGTGAACCTGACCATCCGATCTCATTAGTCACACCTTAAAACAAGCATGGTTAGTGAAAATCATGAAAATCTACTTTTTTATAGCCTAAATGTCATTGAGAAGTGTTGCACATAAAGGCATGAATTCATGAATGTCTACTTCATTATTCTGAGAGACAATGTTTTGGAGTTTATTCTTACTCCTTTATCATTTACCCCATTCAAGTTGACATTCATAAATAATTTTTGACACATTCAGTGTTTTCCATTTCACAATCGAAACAGAATACTATCTTGCCATGTTTATATGAATGACTCCACAGCCTTGTAACATTCTAGATGAAACAGATGCTGGTTTTTTCCTCACATGATGATACAAAGCCATTGCCAGTTCCTGTAAGGAAACTAACTATGGCCAGAATACAGACAAGATATCACATCTAACCTTTGTCATCATTGACAAAAGATCTTCTGAGTGGGCATACTTCTGGAAGATGTAGGTTATCGCCTGAACAAACCATGTACCTCTCATTGTGTTTCGGTAGGACAAATAATCTGGAAGAAACAAACATGAATTTAAAAAAGAGGTCAACTTTTTTAAGTTTCTTCAATGCCATTTTCTAAAAACCCAGCAAGCAGCCTCCACTTATACACACATGATGTCAGTAGCTCAAACAACTAGAGTCATCAGAAGATATTTGATATTTGCCCACATATTTGAGAGGACAAATCATCTGACAGTTACTTGATGTTTTCTTAGATTAAGTTTGAATCGTTTTCATGGAAGTCATGAAAAATATAAATGCCATATATCTGTAAAAAGCAAAAGGCATCACTTCAAGATCTCTCTCATATATCTGCCAAGATCTGTTGAAAGATATGAAATGGTTTTCGAGTTGTGCTCTGCAAATGAAGCCCACCCCACCATTAGACAAACATCAAAGAGTTCCATGGAAAAACAAAAAAACAATAGAAATGACAAAACTCTGTAAATAGCAAAAGGCACAACTATAGGTTGAGATTATTATGTCTGTCAAGTTGGGTCTAAAAATATTGAACGGTTTCTGAGTTATGCTCCGGAAGCACAATGATTACGAACAGATGGACAGACGGACAGACAAGACATCGACTATATCCCCCCGAATTACATGCCGGGGACGGGGAAATCCTTACTTATAACTCCCATATCACACCAAGAACAGTGAAAAGCCCTGAAAATAAAACAGTATCTCTGCATGAGAATTTATTTCATTAATAAAACTCTTTTAAGGTCTGTGCATGCTAATTTGTGAGAGCAACTGATTTTTACAAAATATATCATTCCTGCTAATTCTGGAGAAGAAATGTTCAAGTTTTAGCCAGATCAAAGCCAAATTCTCTCTCTCTCTCTCACTCTCTCTCTCTCTCTCTCTCGCTCGCTCACACACACATCTGTACCTATCCCTGCTACCCCAATTAACTGATTTGCTGATTGTTCTGTTGTTCCCACTTGTGCTAGCAGAACAGGCTGTGCTTGTTCCAAATATTTTACCATTTTCAACAGACTTGTCAGATGAACTATAGTCAATAGATCCCTACCATGCCTGTGTCTCTGCTCTCTTGTTCATCAGCCATTGACTGCTGTGATATCTGGTGTTATCGTTCACAATACTTAAAGGTCACATGCAACCAAAAAATCAAACATAACTAAAACACATTTATCACTTATTCATGACATGTAATATACATTGCTGCTTTTAAAAAAACAAATAAACACAATTATAGCGTACAATCGCGATTCAAAAGTGCAATATTTTGCACTTGGGCTTACTTCCCCCGAAACGAAGCCCTCGGGAGACCGAACCCAGTCATAGCGGGTGGATATGCACTCAAGTGTAACGACAGCTTCCGACTGGCTGGTTCATTTGCTAATATGCTGAGGGTTCATTGTGTGTACAGAAAGATGATCTGTTTGATGGGCATTTTAGAAGTATAGCGAGTCACAAGAAAGTAAGATTCTTTATGGATAACAACTTCTTTTTGTGTACTTGATGCGTCTTTTCAGTATGGATTCATATACTGTTGTCAAACAAAATCATATACACTAAAAGAAGTCATTATCCATGAAGAATGTATATTAAATGATTAAAGCTGTGTATTGCATGTTGTCTTTAGCAGACAGGCAGACAGACATATAGGTGTGAATAAACCAGACATTGAGCTTTCTCTGTGACAGAAACTGCTTACTACAGTCAGCAAGTTGTTTTATGTAACGAGTAGATTATTTACTTGTTTGTGTACACAACCAAGATTAGACTACTGCTCACGACCTCAGACGCTGGGCATGCATACTGTTTCAAGCTCTGCGAACCTATTCACTGCACATGCGTTATGGACGCAGCGCAGCACAGTTGTTGAAACCAGTTTTCCCCCTAGTGTTGGGGGGAATATAGTGAAACGTTTGAACTCCGATTTCGCGGGCTTTTTTTTATCGAGTTTTTTTTTCAACTTTATAGGTTGAATTGGCATTTTTGATGATTTGTTTCAGTAAGTGCATACCTAAAGGTACCAAAATCTGCAAAGTTGTGTTTTACGTTGCATGTGACCTTTAAAGTGTAATGTCTGGTAAATAATGGATATACAACATTTTATCATAAAAAAAATAATAACGGCCTCCATGCACACATAATGTGTGATGTTTGATACATAGTGAACAGTACATGAATTTGCTGATGCTCAAGACGTATCTGGAACACGCATCAAGCAGCTGTATGGAGACGAATGTCAGGATGTCCAGAGGGGTTTTCCCATTAAGAAGCACAATATTTCAAAGAGTAGTGGATAATTTATTGAGAAGTGAGAAATAGCAAAGAAAGATAACCCTCCTTTATTATCATAGTGAAATTTAATAGTTACATTTCGAGCAGATATGAAATGAAATCCACATTTAATGTCAATGATGATGATGAAGAAGAATAGTTTATTTCTGTGTCATTTCATTTCACATCACGTACATACTGTCAATGACAGTACTACAAGCGTGTATGGAAAGATCAAGACATTAACACACAAGGGACAGGGACTGAACTGTTTCCAGCCATACAGTACTACAAGCGTGTATGGAAAGATCAAGACATTAACACACAAGGGACAGGGACTGAACTGTTTCCAGCCATACAGTACTACAAGCGTGTATGGAAAGATCAAGACATTAACACACAAGGGACAGGGACTGAACTGTTTCCAGCCATACAGTACTACAAGCATGTATGGAAAGATCAAGACATTAACACACAAGGGACAGGGACTGAACTGTTTCCAGCCATACAGTACAACAAGCATGTATGGAAAGATCAAGACATTAACACACAAGGGACAGGGACTGAACTGTTTCCAGCCATACAGTACTACAAGCGTGTATGGAAAGATCAAGACATTAACACACAAGGGACAGGGACTGAACTGTTTCCAGCCATACAGTACTACAAGCATGTATGGAAAGATCAAGACATTAACACACAAGGGACAGGGACTGAACTGTTTCCAGCCATACAGTACTACAAGCATGTATGGAAAGATCAAGACATTAACACACAAGGGACAGGGACTGAACTGTTTCCAGCCATACAGTACAACAAGCATGTATGGAAAGATCAAGACATTAACACACAAGGGACAGGGACTGAACTGTTTCCAGCCATACAGTACTACAAGCATGTATGGAAAGATCAAGACATTAACACACAAGGGACAGGGACTGAACTGTTTCCAGCCATACAGTAGTACAAGCGTGTATGGAAAGATCAAGACATTAACACACAAGGGACAGGGACTGAACTGTTTCCAGCCATACAGTAGTACAAGCGTGTATGGAAAGATCAAGACATTAACACACAAGGGACAGGGACTGAACTGTTTCCAGCCATACAGTACAACAAGCATGTATGGAAAGATCAAGACATTAACACACAAGGGACAGGGACTGAACTGTTTCCAGCCATACAGTACTACAAGCATGTATGGAAAGATCAAGACATTAACACACAAGGGACAGGGACTGAACTGTTTCCAGCCATACAGTAGTACAAGCGTGTATGGAAAGATCAAGACATTAACACACAAGGGACAGGGACTGAACTGTTTCCAGCCATACAGTAGTACAAGCGTGTATGGAAAGATCAAGACATTAACACACAAGGGACAGGGACTGAACTGTTTCCAGCCATACAGTAGTACAAGCGTGTATGGAAAGATCAAGACATTAACACACAAGGGACAGGGACTGAACTGTTTCCAGCCATACAGTACTACAAGCGTGTATGGAAAGATCAAGACATTAACACGCAAGGGACAGGGACTGAACTGTTTCCAGCCATACAGTACTACAAGCATGTACCAGCAGCATTACTATTTTCTGTGTTCCTCATCGCCCGACCAAACCTTCTAATTTCACCACTGACTCGAACCTAAAACATCTATCAAATAAAAAGGCTATCTTTCATTCAGTCACAGGTCCAAAGAACAAGAGAAATTGAAATAAGAACGACAATAAATTATAATCAAAAACATCCGAATTTGATGACTACAAGAATAATGATGGCCTACCTGGTGTTGTGGCAAGAGCAACAAACATGTCGGCTCTGGTTCCAACATTTTCTTCAGCAACTGAATCTGTCTGTGTTTCACACTGCACCTGTGTTGACCCTGACTTTGTTTCATCCTTTAAACCCAGTTTCTGAAACTTGAGACTGACTTCAGACACAGACGGATCTGGTGTTCCAGCACTGCCTCTATCTTGCTTCGCTGCAGTAAAAACCAGCACAAATAGTTAAACACAACATGGATGCGTTTGTTAGTTGTTTGATGCCGGATTCTATATTCCAGCTACATGGCGACAATCTGTAAATAATCAAGTCCGGACTAGACAATCTAATGATCAACAACATTAATATGCATCTATACAATTGGGATACTATGACATGTGTCAACCAAGTCAGTGAAAATGACCACCCCACCCTGTTAATTTTCTTCTGAGAAGAATGGTTGAATAAGATCAATTCTAAAACATCTTCAAGAGTTACATGATGTGGAATAAACACACACATTTCTGTTATATGTTTCCAAAACAAGACTGCAACAACTTTGTGTCAAGTCTTTGAAGGGCATTTAGAAGTGAAATACATAAGAATGAAGATTTTTTTATGGATATCAACTTCTTTATGTGAGAGCACAACGTCTTTATGTGAGAACACAACGTTTCGGAGTTAATGCTTACTCCTTCATCAGGTGATTGAGAATGGGGTACAGAGCTGTATTTATATGTACAGGTAAGACAATAACAAAGTAACAAGTGGAATGAGTTAACGAAAGCTGGAAGCCAGTATAAACAAGCACTGATACGGGGTATCAACAACTAACAACTTTGTGTTTTCACTGGGATCACACAAAAACTCCATAAACATATCTTAACAAAAACTCCATATACATATCTTAACAAAAACTCCAGATACACATCTTAACAAAAACTCCATATACACATCTTAACAAAATCTCCATATACATATCTTAACAAAAACTCCATATACACATCTTAACAAAATCTCCATATACGTATCTTAACAATAACACCATATACATATCTTAACATAAACTTCAGTTATAGGTATCTGAACAAAAACTCCACATACTTATATTGTCAATGTCATGTGACCTCAATAAATTCAACTTACTTCCCTGACAGGCCTGTATGAAGAAAAGTTTTGGCTTCCCAACAAGTGTTCTACAGTTCTGGCCATTAAACATATCCGTGATTTCCTGTATGTAAGCAACCTCTCCGTCAACACCAAACACGCCTCCTCCAGTTCCATGAGACAAGATGACACACATGAAACAGTCATAGCTGTCATGATTGACCTGTCTCTCTTTATCCAGTGTTGACACAATCCTCTGAAAATAACAGGGAAGGAATTATTTTCTGATAACTACACCACTACCTCATACTGTAGGGGTGCAGTCCTAACCTAGAGATTGAAGCATTTGCTCATCAAGCAGAACACCTGCCTTTGATTCCCCACAATGTGTGAAGCCCATTTCTGGTGTTCCCAGCCATGATATTACTGTACAAACTTCACTCACTCACTCACTCACTTATAGTGTTGAAAGGGAAAGGGAGAGCGAGTGACGAATGGATGGAGATAGGAAGCAGGCAACAGAGTTTCAACAATATCTGGCAGAAGATACCAGCATCATGCTTCAACATACCATTTCTGTATGATGAACAGAACCCAGGCCTGTCACAGCATAAGCAAACACTTCAACAGAGGCCCAGATAAGCTGAATATCTGGGTAAAACATGCACCGAAAATTTCCAGTTATGCATTGAAAAATAATTGTGGCATACCAGTTACACATTTAATATGTAAGATATGCAAAAACGTTAAAACATATACGAGTATGGAATAAATTCATAAATTAATTGCACATTGAAAAAAAAAAGACGTTAATTGATATCAAGTTGTACTGTCAGTATAGGACTAGTGTTGTGCTGTCAGTATAGGACTAGTGTTGTACTGTCAGTATAGGACTAGTGTTGTGCTGTCAGTATAGGACTAGTGTTCTACTGTCAGTATAGGACTAGTGTTGTGCTGTCAGTACAGGACTAGTGTTCTACTGTCAGTACAGGACTAGTGTTGTGCTGTCAGTATAGGAGTAGTGTTGTACTGTTAGTACAGGACTAGTGTTCTGTCAGTATAGGACTAGTGTTCTACTGTCAGTACAGCGCTAGTGTTGTACTGTCAGTATAGGACCAGTGTTGTACTGTCAATACAGGACTAGTGTTCTACTGTCAGTATAGGACTAGTGTTCTACTGTCAGTACAGCGCTAGTGTTGTACTGTCAGTATAGGACCAGTGTTGTACTGTCAATATAGGACTAGTGTTCTACTGTCAGTAAAGGACTAGTGTTCTACTGTCAGTATAGGACCAGTGTTGTGCTGTCAGTACAGGATTAGTGTTGTGCTGTCAGTATAGGACAAGTGTTGTACTGTCAGTACAGGACAAGTGTTCTACTGTCAGTATAGGACTAGTGTTCTACTGTCAGTATAGGACTAGTGTTCTACTGTCAGTATAGGACTAGTGTTTTACTGTCAGTAAAGGACTAGTGTTTTACTGTCAGTAAATGACTAGTGTTCTACTGTCAGTATAGGACCAGTGTTGTGCTGTCAGTACAGGACTAGTGTTGTGCTGTCAGTATAGGACTAGTGTTGTACTGTCAGTACAGGACTAGTGTTGTACTGTTAGTACAGGACTAGTGTTCTGTCAGTATAGGACTAGTGTTTTACTGTCAGTATAGGACTAGTGTTGTACTGTCAGTATAGGACCAGTGATTAGTGTGGGACTAGAGTTGTACTGTCAGTATAGGACTAGTGTTCTACTGTCAGTATAGGACTAGTGATTAGTGTAGGACTAGTGTTGTACTGTCAGTATAGGACTAGTGTTGTGCTGTCAGTATAGGACTAGTGTTCTACTGTCAGTATAGTACTAGTGATAAGTGTAGGACTAGAGTTGTACTGTCAGTATAGGACCAGTGTTGTGCTGTCAGTATAGGACTAGTGTTGAACTGTTAGTATAAGACTAGTGTTGTTCTGTCAGTAAAGGATGAGACCCATGAGTGATTTTTTGTCAAATCATCTTCACAGTTACGATGGTTCTGATTAGACATGATGTAACTCAGCACATATCTACTTAGTAACCTTACTCAGTCACATACAGGTACCACATATAAAAAGAATCTAGTCAACAGTTTTTAAGATTTGTACGAGCGTATGGTGCCTGGTAAAGACATCTTCTACAACAACATACATGTATCTTCACATTTTCAACAATACACCAAGAGAGACAGGACAAGGTTTTTGTGAAGCCCAGTGTAATCTCTTGAAACTTTAAAATGGTATGAGCTCTTTCAGAAACATTCATAACTAGCTATACACACATGCACGCACACATGTATATCATGTATTCCTAGTTACCCTTTAACACACAAATATGCGTAAATTGAGTGAAAAGAGCATATGCACATGTTCAGGACAAATGAAGGCCTAATAGTGATGATGGTTGACCTGACATGTTATGGATAAGATGGTTGTCCCGACATGCTGTGGATAAGATGGTTGTCCTGACATGTTATGGATAAGATGGTTGTCCTGACATGTTATGGATAAGATGGTTGTCCTGACATGCTGTGGTTAAGATGGTTGTCCCGACATGCTGTGGATAAGATGGTTGTCCTGACATGTTATGGATAAGATGGTTGTCTTGACATGTTGTGGTTAAGATGGTTGTCCCGACATGATGTGGATAAGATGGTTGTCCTGACAAGTTATGGATAAGATGGTTGTCCTGACATGCTGTGGTTAAGATGGTTGTCCTGACATGTTATGGATGAGATGGTTGTCCTGACATGTTATGGATAAGATGGCTGTCCTGACATGCTGTGGTTAAGATGGTTGTCCCTACATGCTGTGGATAAGATGGTTGTCCCGACATGCTGTGGATAAGATGGTTGTCCTGACATGCTGTGGTTAAGATGGTTGTACTGACATGTTATGGTTAAGATGGTTGTCCTGACATGTTATGGATAAGATGGTTGTCCTGACATGTTCTGGATAAGATGGTTGTCCTGACATGCTGTGGTTAAGATGGTTGTCCCGACATGCTGTGGATAAGATGGTTGTCCCGACATGCTGTGGATAAGATGGTTGTCCTGACATGCTGTGGTTAAGATGGTTGTCCTGACATGTTATGGTTAAGATGGTTGTCCCGACATGCTGTGGATAAGATGGTTGTCCTGACATGTTCTGGATAAGATGGTTGTCCTGACATGCTGTGGTTAAGATGGTTGTCCCGACATGCTGTGGATAAGATGGTTGTCCTGACATGTTATGGATAAGATGGTTGTCCTGACATGCTGTGGTTCAGATGGTTGTCCTGACATGATGTGGATAAGATGGTTGTCCTGACATGTTATGGATAAGATGGTTGTCCCGACATGCTGTGGTTAAGATGGTTGTCCTGACATGTTATGGATAAGATGGTTGTCCTGACATGTTATGGATAAGATGGTTGCCCTGACATGCTGTGGTTAAGATGGTTGTCCCGACATGCTGTGGATAAGATGGTTGTCCTGACATGCTGTGGATAAGATGGTTGTCCTGACATGCAGTGGATAAGATGGTTGTCCTGACATGCTATGGATAAGATGGTTGTCCTGACATGTTATGTATAAGATTGCTGTATTGCTCATCAACATTTGCAAGTAAAATTAGTAAACATTTGCACAAACCTGTAGAGGTTATGAATTTTTTTAAGAAAGTCCTCCTTGGGGTACATATAAGCATTTTTATGTCCATTAAAAGTCCCTACGACAGTTGTAACTATTTTGATAATAAAATATGTACAAAACAAAATAACTTGTTTTTGTCTTGTGAGACCACCCTTATAGGGCCCCTCAGGCCCCCTACAGCCAAGGGCAGGTAACTCTGGCCATCTACCTCCCACCTCACTTTTCATGCTGAATGTATCAGACAGAATGAGGGGAGGAGGGTGGCCATACCCCAAGGAGGACTTTCTTCAAAGAATTCATAACCTCTACAGGTTTGTATAATTCTTTTTCAGAAGAAGTCCCCCTTGGGCTACATATATGCATTAAACAGACTCTCAAAGATAAGCAATAGGGAGTGGTATTCTGTCTGACAGCACATTCTATTCAATCGAAGTGTGGATCTACAACCATACGGAAATAGAAACGGCACCTACCTAGACGGGGGAGCATGACAAAGCTGTGTCAAGGCATGTCAAGCTTTTATGCCCATTGGCTAAAAATTGGGAACCCCAAAGAACAAACCCCGCCCACCCAAATCAAAGTTTGGAGACGTGAGCATAAGGGAAACTTGCCAAACTGAAAACCTGTCCACACCACATAAGCAAGCTGAGCTGGGGAATGGATAGGAAAGTAAGGCACCAAGCCAAGGGAAGGCGGGACTGAAAAACCATCACCAAATACCACCACCAGTCAAATGGAAACGGATAGTAACCCACCACCAAATGCAAACAGATATTGTCTACAAAGCTTAATCAGGTTGAGCAGCGCTACTCTGTCCACTGCGGAGAACTGACTGACCGAACCCAGCACGCTCTCGTAAGTGTCTGTCCAGCTGGTAATGCCGGATGAACGTGCTCAGACGGCTCCAAATAGCCGCTGAGCAGATCTCCTCAATGGGCAGAGCAGCGGCATATGCTTTTGATGTGGCCACTGCTCTCACTGAGTGAGCTTTCAGCCCCTCTGGGGGTGATAAGCCCTTATGTACTGGTATATAGGCCACACAGATTGCTGATACAATCCCTCGGGATACTGTCTGTGTATAAGCCTGACAATCAGCTTTGCCACCGACATAACAGCAAAATAGCTGTTTCTCCTTACGGAGTAAGGCTATTCTCTTAATGTATGTTTTAAGAGTTTTCCGAACGTCCAATGCATGAGCCTTACGGCGTGTATCGTGAGACAACACAGGAAGCGTAAACACAGGAAGATCGATAGGCGCTTTCACATGAAACAAGTGATCAATCTTCGGGCGGTATGAATCCGGTAAGCGTATGCTCACCCGATCCTTATGGGATCGCCAACACGTCTACCCGACATAACCGCCACCAAGAAAGCCGTTTTCCAACTTAACAGTTGCAACGACAGGTTGGCCAAGTCATAAAAGAAAGGAGAGGACAACCAATCCCAAACTATAGACAAATCCCATGGAGGACTTGTCTGTCTAACGACCGGACGCAGTCTGTCCACGCCCACAAGAAAACGGTGTACCAGGGGTTGTTGTCCCAACAAGGCACCCTCGACAGGTATGTGGAAGGCTGAAATAGTCTTGCAGTAGCCTTGAATCGTAGAAGTGACTAAGCCAGATTCTAAATGAGACTGTAAGAACTCCAATACTTAAACTACAGTTGAAGAAAAAGGATCAAGAATCCCTCTATTTCCACACCAGCGTTGGGTGGCAAGCTGAGACAGAACTTTGGAAATCAGGGGAATTGGCGGAAACACACACAACACCCTGTCCATCCAGTCCAGCTGGAAGGCGTCAGCGGCAATCGCTCTCGGATCCGGAATCCGAGAACAAAAAAAAACAGAATCTAGTTCGTGACCCCAGAGGCAAACAGATCCACCTGGAACGACCCGAACAACTGGGAGATAATCCCGAATATGCCACGCCCTTACGGAGCGATGGAGACACAGTGCCGCCTTGCTTCAGAATGTAGGACACTGCCGTCTGGTCGTCCATCTCTAGACGAACCACTCGGCTTCGAACCTGATCCACGAAGCGTTCCAACACCAACCTCACAGCTCTCAACTCTAGCACACTGATGTGCAAGGTTGCCTCGTGCTTGGACCATAGTCCCAACACTGTGAGGTCGCCCAGGACGCCCCCCCACCCTGTGAGGGAGGCATCCCTCTGAACTGTGAGCGACGGTACCGGAGTCATCAGATGTAAACCTTTGGTGTCCACCACCGCAAGTGGGGAATAGCCAGATTCTTCTCGTAGCTCTCCGAGTGGGACCACTGCTGTGCTAACGCCTGCTGAATGGGACGCATTCTCAGACGTGCACGCCAAACTATGTTCACCGACGCTGCCATGTTGCCTAGCAACTGAAGCCACATAGGGGAGTGTAGGAACCTTAACACTATGCCCTGTACCTTGATAATGTGCTGTTGGGACAGAGAAAACACCCCTCGAGTTGTCTCGAACTTCGCCCCCAAGAAAACCAGATCCTGCGTCGTCACCAGTTCTGATTTTTTCAGATTGATAACCCAAACAAGCCTGGTGAGAATATCCATCACCGACTGTGTGGATTCTCGACTTAGGTGTCGGGGGGCACCGTGGAGATGCCAAAGGGGAGCACGCGAAAGTGGTAACAAACCCCGTCTAAGGAAAACCAAAGGTATTTCCTGAACTCGGGATGCATCGGTACATGGAGGTATGCGTCTTTGAGGTCGATTGATGTAAACCAATCCCCTGCCTCTACAGACGAGATCACTGACCTCAGTGTCTCCATCTTGAAAGACGGCACCCTTGTTCAAACCCTTGAGGTTTAGAATGGGTTTGAACCCTCCGTCCTTTTTGGTCACCAGGAAATAAGTGGAATAGAACCCCGTATTCTCCTGTCTCAATGGAACCATCTCTATGGCTGCCTTGTCCAGTAAAGACTGAATTTCGGCGACTTCGGAACTAGAGTGCAGTGAATCCCGGCAAAAGGAGAAGGCTCTCACTTCCACTGTGGCATGTGGCAATCCCTGAGTGTGGACAGGACCCAGGGATTGGACATGACTCTCTCCCATTCCCGGAGGAATAACAGGAGGCGACCACCCACAGGAATTTCGGGTAGAAGGCAAAGTGTCCCCGACGACGGCAGAGAGATTGCCGCCTGCAACGGGACAGCTAAGGGCTCCGGAGGTATGCTTACTGGGAAGCTGGGGCCAACTTCCCCTTCCACTGAAAAGGCGGCTGAGAAGCTGCCTTGCCCTTGCCTTTCCCCTTGCCTTTGCTCTTCCGTGCCTGTAGTGGAGCAGTCCCAAGGTCGCACGCCAGAGGTGGAGGGTTGTTCAAGCAAGGGCTTAGAGTCCTTGAATTGAGTAACGGCCTCCGCGGCCTCCCTAAATACGTCAAAGCCGGGCCCAGCCGGAAAGGCAGAGACAGAAGTGCCTGCTGTGTAGCCACTGAATACCTGGCAACAAAGCCACAATCTACAAAGGCCCCTCAAAGCACACATCATCTGACTCGCGCAAGAACGCATTGAGTCGCGCACCAGATGTGAATGCACCTCCGTAAGTTGCCGCTCTAACGTGGACGAGGAAATATCCTCCTGTGACACCAGCTGCCTCTGCAGGACAGAGAGGTAGGCAGAGTGCACCGTAACCTTAAGTTGCTACATGGCGTTCCGATATTGCTCCTTAAAAGAACAGTAAACTGAGCGCAACACCTGGTTCGATGAGGTAAAAGGTGGCAAGTGGTGGCCCAGACAACCGCACTCGTCGACAACAGGAGTGTCAAACAGCGCATCCTCCCCCATCGAGTAGCGGCGGTTGAGCTCTGGGAGATCGAACCGCAAGTGGCTACCCGACAGGAGCGGATTAATTACCTCACTGATGAGTGAAGGTAAAATATGCAATTGAGTCTCAGCCACCCTACAAACGCTTCCCCAGGGAGACAAAACTCCACGGGATCAGGGGGCGTCTGAAGGGATGACCACCTGCTGCAAAACTACCGCACTTGCCGCAGGGACGATCCGAGCGAGAAGCTATGAACTTCCCCCGACTGCTCCGGACCGCCATCCTCGTCCATGGCCACCTCGCTGTCAGATCTACAAAGGAATCCCCCATAGCGAGGGATACCTCCACAGGAACGCACGAGGAGCCCGCCAGCAAGGACAACGGATCTAGAAGAGCAGAGTTGCCCGAACCGACCGACCCATGGGTTACTGATGAACCAGGGTGCTAAGACCCCGTGGGATCGGCTGCCGAAACAGGGAACCCCCGTGCATTGAGTGGAACTGAGGCAGACGGCAAAGCCTGAGCTCGGGAATCACCAGTGAGGTTGCCGGTGACCAACAGTACGAGACCCAATGGACCAGCACCGGGAAGCAGAACTGCACCCAACTAGAGCTCTTCTTACCCTTCCCATTGATCATTTTGGAGGGCGGGTCCTGTGCCCAAATATCCCCCCCTGCCTGTAACAAGTTGTTATAAAACATGTAGTTGGCTGCCCGGCAAAAGGAAAGGAACCATACATACAGTTGCTGACTCTTTTTAACTCATCTCTCAAGGTGTAGGATTCCAAGCTTGACTTGAACGGACGACAGCATGAAAAGTGAGGTGCGAGGTAGACGGCCAGAGTTGCCTGCTCTTGGCTGTAGGGGGCCTGAGGGGGCCTATAAGGGTGGTCTCACAAGACAAAAACGAGTTTTTTTGTTTTGTAAATATTTTGTTATCAAAATAGTTACAACTGTCGTAGGGATTTTTAATGGACATAAAAATGCCTATATGTACCCCCAGGAGGACTTCTTCTGAAAAAGAATCTCCAGCAATACAAGTGCCTTTTACCTCTTTTGTGAGATTTTTCTCTAAGACTGTTGTAAAACTCAGCTGATCAAACAGCATATCGAGAGATGTTGCATCTACATGGGACCCTTGTCTGTCTTCAAGTTCCATCTCTTTCTCATTTCTGGCAGTGCTGAAGTCTTCATTGTTGATTATCAAAACACGCCCCCTTGGATTCTTTTGCATACAGTAATACTGAAACAATCCCAAGCAGAACAATGTAACAGTGGAAATAAAAACATCACACACTGACAGGTTTAAACATCAACCATAAACCATCATTATGACAGTATTCATGTCAACATCTCAATGTTTACTAGGGTGGGAATACTGGCATGGCAGCAAACTATGGTTTCATTCTACACTAACAATAAAGACAATAAATGCTAAACCTGCATGATTGTTATTTCCTAGCTCTGAATCTAAAACAGGATGGAACATATCACCGCAACAGAGATACTGCAGAGCTGGAATTGACGGTGACAAGCTGTACAAGTACTCTATTTAACTCAGAAACACAACCTACCCTTGTATATTAATATAACATTAAATTATGAAAAATAATGACAGAAGGGAAAAAAGAAATAATTACAGGGGAAGCTGTCTAAATCAGCACTCATCAGGACTGAAGAAATAGTCCATTTTAGACAACGTGTTGGATTGTAGGGATGATGACAAATGTACAAGTGACAGACGGGACTAAGATTTAATGCTTGTGTTGGCAACGTGCTGGATATGAGAGATGCTGCTTTTGACAGATTCCTCTGTACAAACAGAAACAAATCGAGATGTAACAAAAATATACATACTGCATCATAATTAAAGAAATTGTATTAAATGACAATTATTCCGTAATTATAATTATTGTGCACGCAAATGTGAATCAGGTGTTTTCAAAACTGATGTTTGGGAAGTTTGTTAACTTTTTAACAGAAACTGCTGCCCGCTGATGTGCCAGTATATGGATGTGACATAAGCCTGCTGCTGTGCTACTTGAGACTAGCCCACCATTCTGTCAGTGATGCATCCACAAAGGGATGATCACATGGTCTGTCAAGTGGATGAGCCACAGTTTTTAGCAATGCATTTTCATCTTGAGAAAAGGTTTGTGTTATCTCTTCTGAGTAAAACAGTATTTGCCTGGGATTCAAAGTTTATGCATAAGATACAGATGACATCCTTATCTTGTCAGAATGCTGACGGGTATAACCACTTTGGTCATATGGACAAGGTGTCTAACTTCAGATCAGAAGATCTTTGGTTTGAATCCCAGCACGGGACTGGGACATTTTAAGGCTGCTACATTGGCACCCAACGTGTGGTGAGCATGTTCATGTTCAGTTTGAGCAAAATAAGTCTCAGTGCGCTGACATGCAGCTTGGGACATGCATTCTGTTGATGGGGGCACTTGTAAAAGGGTGGAGTCATCCCACAGATTAGAAAGCCAGTGGTTCAAATCCCAGGACAGGACTTGGAAATTGGAAGCTACATAATTATAGATCTGTGCGTGGACAATTCTCTAAGGGAGGTAACTCCAGCAACATTAGCTGTAGCTAAGTCAGTAAAGCACCTAGCTCTTCAAGGGCAACAAGTAAAAATGCATTTGAGGTACAGTCAGTTTTTACATAATAGTCTCTAGAACCAGAAAGTCTTTGGAGCACAGTAAGTTCTTACACAATAGCCTCCAGAAACAGAAAGTCTTTTCAACACAGTCAGTTCTTACACAATAGCCTCCAGTACCAGAAAATCTTTTCAACCAGTCGTTCAAGAGCACCTGCTAATTCCAAGTTGTGTTGAATGGACTGTCAATGAATTGGAAATAGGAAGAAAAAATGGCTGAACTTATTAAAGTGATCCATCAAAGTTGTTCCAAAACACAACCTGAAAAACCTAGTTTCTAAACATGGTGGAGAAGAAGGTTATGAATAGGTCATCAGTCTACAGAAAGAACAGTACTGGTACTACACTCAGGGCAAGAGGGAACCTCCATTGGATGCAGTCACCACTGAAAATGGCACCTTGAATAAACTGTTCTTGCCCTAGGCATAGAAATTTAGGATTCATCATGACTCCCTGGTGTTATGAGAGGGGGTCATGGGCATGTCTTGGGGAGCCGAACTATGAAGGACCCGGGTTAGAATTGGTCTTCAGCAACCCATGCTTGCCATAAAAGGCCACTATGCTTGTCGTAAGAGGCAACTAACAGGATCAGGTGGTCAGGGTCGCTGACTTGGTTGACATGTTATCAGTTCCCAATTGCACAGATCGATGCTCATGTTGTTGATCACTGGATTGTCTGGTCCAGACTCAATTATTCATATTCCACTATATGACTGGAATATTGTTGAGTGCGGCGTATAACTAAACTCACTCACTCACTCTTGGGGAGCCAATTTCAGTTGGAACTTTCATCAAGACATCAGTTGTGATCGTTTAATGACAAAAAACAAACAAAGGTAAGGCAGGTCAAGTTTTCAACAGCATTGAGCTTAAAAAAGTCACTGCATAATTGAGACAATTTTTCAAACACAGGTTTTCCGTGTCATGACAAATACTGAACATGTCTGAGAAATGTAAGAGAGTTTGCATGACTACATGCAACTAAGCATCCTGTAAATCCAGCATTGCCAAGGTCTCAAGTTTGTTGACAAACCTGACTTCAGGACTTGAATTAGTAGTAACTGGGAACAGTTTACGTTCTCTTTTTAACTTTACACTAGTATCATTGTCACACCCTCAGCAGGTCACCATAAACCATGCTATGGTCATACAGTACAAAACTAGTTAGATCCTCTACAACAACACATATTTCACCTACTGAACAACAAGCAAGCAGACAAAGTTTCTTGGGCAAAGTGTGCAATACTTCAAAGAAGGGAGCCAAACCAATTTTATTTCTTGTTTAACAGATCCGTTGGTTATGTATCTCAAAAATAAGAAAAAAAATTTAAATTAATTTTCCTAACTCAAAAAATAAAATTGTAATGGTTTTATTGGCACAAAATATAAACCTTCCTCTAAATTTGTTTTAGATTGTTATTTTGTAAAAAAAATGGTCTAGCTTTATCTAGTATTTGGGATAGATGATCTTACCGAATCAGCATTACCAGATTTAACAAATCTATTCCACATTCCTTGATCTTCGAATGGAACTGGCAAAACATAAACATCCATTGCATTGTAGTGTTGATCAGGCCAAACTGAAACATACACAAGACATAGATAATACATCAATCTCAGTTCATCAACATTATTCAAAGCATACGTAACCATGGTTACCAAAGGGAGGTTCAATTGCTGAGTGCAGACAAAGAATGTTATTTTAGAAGTAAAGATCCCTTTGCATATACCTCGTCCATTTCGGATATTGCTTTTGTATTGTTAGGCTTTTTATTTCACACTAAGCAACATTCAAGCTATATGATGATATAGTAAAAATTACATGACTTAGCAAGACAGTAATTGTATGAGTGTGACCCAGCAAGTGAGCAAATATATATGGCCACAGTTTTCCAATTATTTGCAAAGGCAAGTTATGACAATGATCTTGGGGCATGAAGACAGACAATGAGAGTTTCCCTAACAGATAAGTTTCTCAATGCCAGTTCTGAACCAGAGGGTGGTGGGGGTAGCCTAGTGGTTAAAGCATTCATGCATCATGCTGATAATCCGGGTTTGATTCCCCATATGGTTACAATGTGGTGCAATGGGTATAATGTATCATGCCCCATAGATATGTCCCTTCGAGTCCTCTTTACGAATATCCTACACACTTGTGATTGAAAACCCATTCATCAAACACTGGCAACACCAAGTATTGCTTATATTCCATATACGGAAAGTGTTCTCTGTTTAGAAGCCTTTCATCGTGAGGTTTCAATTATCAAATGGAGCCAGAATGGAGGTTAATAAGTCATTTACTGCATCAATGGGAAGCAAAGGAGAGTGCATATGAAAAATTATGTATAAAATAGGCCAAAATATTGTTGAAAATGTGACAATGTGCCCTCCATTTGCAAATAATACTCCACTGACATCTTGGCAGATCATCCTCCACTGGGGACGTAACATATGTAGCTGACTGTGGGACCATGGGTACACTCTGTGCACTAGGTCTGTCTGCTCTCATGGCTGCTAATCCTTGTCCAGGCTTTAAGCAATCAGCAGCAGTGTATTCAGAACATGCAATCAGGACATTAAAGAAATCGTCAAACGCACACTGCCCCCGTCGTGGCAGTAAATCAAGCAAGGCTCTTTTTTTCTCTGTTTTTGTTGTTCGTCCTTCCTGATGAAGAAAAAAAAATAAAATAAATGTAATGAATGATATTGTTTGACTGACTGTTTGTTGGTTGTTTAACACACAGCAATATTCCAGCTCTACGATGTAAATACCTGAGTCTGCACTACACAATCCACTAATCAACAGCATGAAAGAGGTACAGATAAGCTGCTTATCTGCGTTAAGTACACAAATATTTCTGTGAAAACTCAATTCCTACTAAGTGTATAGCATTTCTACTAGAATCTGGTGTAAGCAGCCTCTGTGCCCTTGTTTAATGTCCTACTTGGAAGTTTTGTAGCTCCCGTCAATACCGTCACATGACCAGCCATGCCTGTCACTTTCTCTGCAATCTCGTAAGCCCGACATGAGAATTACAATGAATTCAGCATGCCTGAGAGGGCAGTTGGGAAGGTTTGACACCATGAGTAAGGATTAAGTACAAAAATCAATTTTATTCCGAAAATTCCATATTTTTCTGATCCTGACTCATGCTGACTATGCTTACAGAATCCAACATTTCTGTCCATGGGTCAGGCCATGGTGGATTCTGTTGGCTGCCATATAAGTATGCCCACTACTTCCCCAACTCTGGGAACTGTAACAGCAATAGTTCCGTTCTATTTTTCCAAGGCTCTTACTTCATGTGGGTTGGAAGCTCATGGAGGTTCGAGTCCTGCTGCTTTGTAGGCCCTCAGTATAACAGCTCTCATCCATACTGAGATAGTGTTGCAGTATACTTCTGTAACTGTCTCAGTCGACAAGGGAATGAATTGGCGTTTGAATGTTCATCTCCGTGTTTTACTTGGTTGGAGATATATTTTCAACACTCTGACTGGGCATGATGATAAATCCTGTGTATCATGTGGCCCAAGGATGACTGCAGATAATGACAGGATGTGGAATTGTCTATCCAGTTGTCCAGGCAGTTGATTTTTGGCGATGACATCCCATCTCAGTCCTATATATACAATCTCACAATGACTGGAGTCAAATCTTGTGCAATGAAATTCCAGAGCATGTATTTCTGATATCCGTGCTGCCATTGCTAAGGTGAGTAGAAACAGGGTTTTCTGTGACAACAGTTCAAAGGATGTCCGTTCTAGTGGCTCATAGATATCACTTGTGAGATGTTGGCGTACAACATTCAATCCCAAACCGGTGCCTTAAACCTGTGTTGTCGGTCTTCCAGCTTGAACAAGTTTAGTAGGGTGAGCAATTCTAGCCAGTGCTGCCAGGAATGTTGATAGTGACCTTTAAGTCTTCCGATATGTCGTCAATGACATAGCTGGTCTGCCATTTGAGGATGTGTGGCTTTCAATGCCGTGAAGTCTTTCTGCTTATCAAATATCTCAAATTGCATCCATATATCATTATGTAAGTTGTGAGTAGACCTAGGCAGAGCTAAAGTGACTGCCTTCGTTGCTCCAGCGGAATATCCTCAATGTTTCAAGCAGGCTTTGATATGATCCATGCATGAAGCTGGAACAACGTTGAATTGTGTGCTTGTTTGGTGTGCAGATGGATGAGTAGGTTCTTCCACTCCGGTAGTGTTAATGATGGCTGTCCTTGTTCTTCCATGAGTACTGGGAACTAATCTCTTGCTGGCCAGTAAGGTGCATTCAAACACACTTGTAGCATTGTTGTGTGCTTCATCTTCCCGATAACTTTCCCAAAGATTACTGGAGGTGGGAATGCGTAAGCATCCAGTCATTCCTACTAGATGCTGACAGCATCTGATGTCCATGCAAACAGATCCAGTATTGGAGAGACAGACAAACTGACTGTTGAACCTTGTGGCAAATAGGTCTGCGGTGATTCGAATTTCTGACTGATGAGTCGAAACACCTCTCGATGTAACATCCATTCTGTTGGGAATGGTTGTAGAGGACATGATAGTGCGTTGGCCATCATGTTGTGAGCACCTGGGATGTGAAATGCCTTTATGTGGAGATTAAAGTCTTTGACAATGTCGAAGAGTTGAAAGGTTAGGTGTAACAGTGTGTGAGATTGTGTTAATCCTTGCATATCTATGCAGAATACTACTGTGGAGTTGTTGGGATGGACAATCAGAAGTTTGTTCCTAGATGTTGTTGACCAGTGTCGTACTGCATTGATAATAGCTTTCATCTCCAGATGGTTGATATGCATGATGCCTTTGATGCTCTTACAGGTTCTAAACACTTTTAGAATTGATTGTTCACTCATGGTTCTTTTCTACAAAACCTTTATACAAAGTATTTTAATTTTCAATCTTCTTTGTTGGTTGGGTAACCTGTCTGTTCAAAACAAAGCTAAACTCAACAAAATTGTTGACACAGCACGCAAAATCATTGGTTCAGAATCAGTAACTCCTATCGGCCAAATTTACGAGCAGCAAATTGTTAAAAAAGTGCAGAAAATTGTAAATGACAGCTCTCACATTCTCTATTATGATTTTGAATTTCTTCCATCAGGACGCCGTCTGCGCATGCCGGCAGCCAGAACAAACAGGTTCCGTCATTCTTTTGTACCAGCTGGTATTCGCTATTTTAACAACAGTTAATATTTTTTATAACTTTTTTACCATCTTATCCCATGAGGCTTCTTTTTTACAAACTGTTTTCACCTTTTATCGCAGCATGTTAGTCCTATCTTACTGCAACATCTTAGTGCTCTTTATATGGTATTTATCTGTATGTGCATGATTTTAGCATTCTTGTAAAGTACATTGTGATTCAGTGTTTTGTTTACGATGTAACCAAAATTTCCCTTGGGATAATAAAGTATTATCTTATCTTATCTTATCTTATCTTATCTTATCTAGGTTCCTGCTGCGACCTTGTTGTGTAATGACTCAGCTATGTAGAGATGACTGCTGCAGACTGGCTCTGTCAGATATGTCCATGTGCAAATGATAGAGACCTGCTGCGACCTTGTTGTGTAATGACTCAGCTATGTAGAGATGACTGCTGCAGACTGGCTCTGTCAGATATGTCCATGTGCAAATGATAGAGACCTGCTGCGACCTTGTTGTGTAATGACTCAGCTATGTAGAGATGACTGCTGCAGACTGGCTCTGTCAGATATGTCCATGTGCATATGTTGTAATGGGCATCGTTGTGGTCTTCTCCTTCGGGTCAAAAACTGCGCTGAGGTGAGTAGACCAAGACGACACTGCCACTGTTAAAGTGAGTAGACCAAGATGACACTGCCACTGTTAAAGTGAGTAGACCAAGACGACACTGCCACTGTTAAAGTGAGTAGACCAAGACGACACTGCCACTGTTAAAGTGAGTAGACCAAGACGACACTGCCACTGTTAAAGTGAGTAGACCAAGACGACACTGCCACTGTTAAAGTGAGTAGACCAAGACGACATTGTCATTGTTAAAGTGAGTAGACCAAGATGACATTGTCACTGTTAAAGTGAGTAGACCAAAATGACATTGTCACTGTTAAAGTGAGTAGACCAAGACGACATTGTCATTGTTAAAGTGAGTAGACCAAGACAACACTGACACTGTTAAAGTGAGTAGACCAAGACAACATTGTCACTGTTAAAGTGAGTAGACCAAGACGACACTGCCACTGTTAAAGTGGCAACAGAGACAGTAGAACTTGCACTATCATGGCTTTAATTTTGCCTCCACACTTCTGTGTTGTGATGATTCTTCTTCCTCGGACTGTAGAACTTGTATCAGATACAACTCTGACTGCATAAAAAATCTTCCAGTAATACCACACCGTCCTGTATATGCCATGTTCATTGCTGCAGGAATGTTTCAATCAGTTGAATATTCATGAAGACAGTCAGTGAAGTAGTACAAGCCAGTACACCAGAATCTCAATGATAAGCTGTTAGAATGCGTCATTCTTCATCTTTGGAACACTGTATGTTGAGAGCGAGCTGTCTTCCATGAGAAGTCTATATACAGCTGGCTGGATGTCGCAGCAAAACTGTCATCTATTAATGCAAGCCTGCAGATAAACAGTGTTGAATCTGCTGTCAGAAGACTTCGTGAAGACAATGGAAAGATGCTTTAGACTGCAATCTGGGCTGTAAACTGTAAATGAAGTATCTCCTTGTTGGAAGGGTTGTTTACATCGGTATATGACTTTCTGGCATGTTAACTATGGTCGCTTTCTGCGCATGGTATTGTCTCTCATGAACCAATCAGATTCCAGATGTGACGTCACCGGTGTCGCAGCCAAATGATCATCATGAAATCCTGATGGTGATTCCCTTGCTAGCATTTGGGCTAACTTCATTGTTGGCTCGTCCCAGCAACACACGAGGGAGCATGTGTATAGGGGACTGACTACAAGTGCGGGAAACCTTCTGCCACTTAATACTGGCGTAGGTAGACTGTCCTCCTGGTAGTGGTGTCAGTGATCTTTAACTAAAGATAATATTGTTGTTATCTGATAAAGATCTTATCACGTTGGGATGGGTTGACTTCACTGACCGGTTTCTATGAGGTGTCGTTAATAATCTTGTTGAATTTGTTGCTGCTGGTGCACGATGAATATGATACTTGAGTCCTCAAAGGAGGAAGTCCCGCTATTGTAGGTGCTAGATGCTGAAGATGAATTGCTGATCCTTCTTAGAAATTGGTAGAGTTGATAGGATCATCTCATGCTTTTCAAAGTTGAAATCTTCTGGCGTTAAACGGTGAATGTTGGTATGCTCCTTCTGCATGCAACGATCTAGTAAAATAATCCACATTCTCGCATCAAAGGATGTAGGTCCGTGTTCAGCAGTGATGACGACCTGTATCTCAAGCCATACTGTCTTGACAAAGCGTGTGGCAAACCCTTCCTGCAGAAGTCCTGAATGTGTGTAAGTGCATTCCACTATGATGGTAGATTATTCCAAGGCCTTCGTTGCAACTACTGGTGAGAATCTCCACAACCTTTGCTTGGAAGAATGGTATCGGGCCTCGTTGATGAATTTGTAGACGTCATCCACCCAAGGCACTTTCATGTGGTTTAGAGGAACATCTCCGAGCAGTGAAGGACGGGATCTGTTGATGCTGTTGGCGATGTGTGCTTCTGCGAATGTGTCCACGAGTGGTCAATATGGGTTCAATGAACCTCATCCCTGCGCCAAAACTTGGTGTGATCTTCATGTCTGTGTGAATCCCTATAGTGGTTGTCATTCCGTGAATGCTTCCACGCAGGCATGGGGTCCTCATCCGACGAAGATGAAAACAAATGTCAATGTCTGCGACGATTGGGGGATGTATCCAGCAAATGCTGGAGACTGTGACATGCATGCACGCACTCGCCACGTTGATGAAGGGTGCATCCTCTAAACTGTGTCGAGATAATACAGCTGATAGTGAAGATCATCATGAACATAACAGTTCACACGATGCATCTTCTTCATCCGACGGACCTACTGGAGCTGTCAAACCGTTGTGCAAGGTGACTGCAGTAGAAGTAGATGACTGATGATTCTGTTCCTCTTCCAAGCATAGCACCATGAGGTTCATCATGTGTGTGGTGAACTGTTGACTGAAGAGGCTGGTGTCAAAATGCGGCAGTGGCTGTAGAGGCATCCGATGTGTAGAGTGTAGATGTTGACTTTGTCTGCGTTGAAAGTAGATTCGCTGATAGTTGTAAATGCACTTGATGAGGGTCTAGTAGATGCTGCATGTTGCACTGATTTCCAGTTCTGTACCTCAGCTACTAGGAGTCAAGATTCATCGTACTTGTCTCGTTCATCAGGCGGGACGATATCATTGCTGAAGGACTTTGTAGAGGACCTAGAAGTCCAGGCCCCTGGTGTAGGTCTGGCGATTCACTATAAACATGAATATCAGCAGCAGATAACACGCAGTTACTAAACGCAGAATGAACCAAATTACTAGACCTGACTTGAGAGAGTCTATGTTTTTTGCCACCAGCACGTCCTTGAACATTATACAAATACAAAGCATGAAATACATTCTTACAAAGTTCACACATACTAGTGCATGAAGGACACAACATGTGCAGATCAACCGCTGATAGACGTAGCTTGCACTGGGAACACGATTTCATTAACTAAGAACCAAGTCTCAGTTGATGCAAAACTGTGTGCAAATACATCAAATTTATCAATTTTCACCAGCAAAATTCACATCATAATGATGGGCCGAATATGACATAATTTGGTAAAAAAGGACCAGAATATCAAAAAAACATAGGTGCCGTATCAGTACTCCAAATGCTTCCAACCATCCTCATTGGGCGATGAATGGGAGAGTGACAGGCATGGCTGGTCATGTGACCATACTGGCAAACAAGGAGGCTACCGGTGAGTGATGTACATCTGCTTCAAATAGAAGGGAACTTCAACGGATTTCAAGTGTTCCACTATCTTTGCATGGAGGGAGGAGACAAGCTTAAAAAAACATAAAGATAAGTCAGGATAAGGAAAAGTTTAAATAACAATCAAGTCTGGACAAGATAATCCAGTGATTAACATCATGAGCATCAATCTGTCAAAACTACCAAACATGCATGTACTAAACAAGTAAAACTGATGAAAGTTCTAATTTGGACACATCTCACAACTTTCAAAATGATATGTGAAAATTGGAACAAGTACAAAATTGATTATTAAAGTTTGGAATATTTTTCTAATTATGTACGGCTCTACAGCATAACATGCTTACCATCACAAGAAATTGTAGCTACATACCGTGAATAACATACCGTGAATAACATACCGTGAATAACACATTGCCCACTTTGGAATCTGGGGCTAAGACATTTTCTATATTTACATAATAATGTAAAAAATATATATGTTTTCAAAATAAAACTCATTTGAACTTCATACGTAAAATGTGTATGACATGAGACTTGACCTGGTCACTGTAAGGCGGGAATAATGCTCATGTGATGTAAAGCCCAACTCAACGACTCTCACAACAATACTCACCAGTATGTCCTCCTTCATCGACTCTGTGATTGTCTTGTTTTCATAAAGTCCATTGACAACATCTTCAATATTTCCTATATTGTCCACCAAGGTACTTCGGTTGGTTCGAAGTATCTCCTTGTGAGCTTTCTCCATCGCCTGGAAGACATTTTGGATGCACGCTGTAGATATATATACAAACACAACATATACATCGTAGACATGTACACAAACACAACATACAGACTTTCTTCTGTTGTCACTGCATTATCATGAAGATCCTTGGTGTTGGTGTTGTTGCTGTGGGAATGGGACGTGTGACCCAGGTAGGAGTTGGATCCAGGTACCCATCTCAAAACCCACACGCGTGATGATCATGTTACAGTCACCTTTATTTGAAGTTACTGTTTTGAATATAATACTCTGCGTGACACAGTTCTGGATCACTAATGAAACAATGACGACATGAAAAGATCGATATCATCCTGATCTGTCATAAGAAAACTGACAAAAAAATGTACAGCCATTATGGCAGATGCAAATCATTTCAGGGTATTCCAGATCACAAGGTATGCCAGGTCACGTGACAAAAAAAGGCAGTATTTTGTTATTAATGCATGTTTTAGGTAACAAGAAGCTGTGTCAAAAAAGTAAGACATGTCAAACTGAACAGAAGCATGAAAAATATTTTTCATGATGTCTCAGTTACAAATAACAAACACTGCAGCTGCCACCAGCATCTCCTAGAGAGAGATAGCTTCAACACTTGCTGTTCCTTACAAAACATATATACATATTCAAGTATCTGGACTCCAAGTATCAACATGAGCTGAAAAACATTCTCTTGGGGTTTGTACATACATGGTTTAACTTGAGGTGCTGATTATTTCTGTAGCAAAATTCAATCATATTCAGAACTTAACTCATACTGCGGTCTTGTTATGTTGGTGGCTGATGATGTAGGTGAAAATTGCTTTGGGATGATCTGTCTTGAATCTAAAGTACTATTTTAATATACTGACTTTCAATGACATGAGACTTTAACTTGTAAATTACAACTATCAAGACAAAATAATCCATTTTCTCAGCAACATTAACTCCTTATTCAGTCGTTGTGAGACATGTCCATCAGTCAATGAAGTAAAGTGGATACAGATGTGTTGTTAACAAAAATATTCAAAGCAAAAAGGGACCATAAAAAGTTAGGCCTCCTGATCTCCAGGTAATACTAATATACACTAATTAAGAGTGGTGTGAACTGTTTGTGTGAGTGCGTCCTCAAATATTTGCCATACTATGAAAGAAACAAAATTAAGTGGCTACTCTCTATATTTTGGCGATCCGGAACTGGCTTAACAACATCGTCCCACAAACTGCTAATTTCTAAAAGAAATATGACAGATGCAAAAAATATTTTGATTGCTACAAACTGGTGAATTGTAATGCAAAATATAGCTGCGAGCAGCGATGAGGGCTTCTTGGATGTTATGCAATTCAGCTCTTTGCATCTGTGACGTACCTCCAATTGTGGTCATGTCTACAGATAATATAGATACATACTACTGCCAGTAATGGGAAATGCGTAATTCTTTATCTTTGAATTCATGTTGGATTTGAAACAGATGCTACCTGTATTAGAACATCAAAGGAAGAAACATAATGGTTGTCACTTTGAATTCTTATTGGCTTTGAAACAGATGCTACTTGTATTAGAACATCAAAAG
The DNA here is from genome assembly GCF_037392515.1 of Haliotis asinina. Lineage (NCBI taxonomy): Eukaryota > Metazoa > Mollusca > Gastropoda > Lepetellida > Haliotidae > Haliotis > Haliotis asinina. The sequence goes on along the minus strand of NC_090295.1, from coordinate 49,409,126 downwards.
AAAAAAAACTTGGTGGTTGTCCATTCAGTAATCAAAGAATGCATACGGCACAGCAATCTGTTCAAAATGTCCAAAACATAAAACTTGGCAGTTTAAACTGAATGTGATTCAATGCTGCTACATTCCAAGTCGGCTTACACAGTGCACACACTCTTTTTAAAAAACAATGTAGTCTACATGCAATGAAAATAAATGTCAAAACATCTTGAGAAAGAATAATTACATAGATAAGGCACCCACATGACTGAATAACTCAACCTATTCATGGTGTGTGATAAGTGAGTTCAAAGCTTTAATCTGGCCTCTCCAAATGGACAAATACTAGTATATTACTCCAGGACCAGTGTTGTACAAAAGATATTAAAGCTATAGAATTCCACTGAAATTTCTACAAAGCATCTATACTAAGGAGGAATTAATGTTTATGAACTAACGATGATATTTGCTCTTTATGTAAAACTGACGAGGAAGTCTTGTCAATGTGAATATGTAAAACAATATGGGAGAGTCTGGAAGTATTTTTGAATGCCCATGTTCATATGGATATAACTTTGGATACGAATCAGTTACTTTTGGCTATCCAGGCCAATATATCCTGCTGAATCACTTAATCCTACCAAACAAAAGGCATATTTTTCTATGCAATCTAAAGGGCAACACCTTATCAATGGATAAAGTTATAAATAACATAGACAATTTTATGCCATTGAAAAGTTGAAAGATCAACAACTATAATGCCTTTGAAAACAAATGGCCTCCAGTCACAAAAACATTACTTACAGATATTACATATCGTACTGTCTTTCGGCCATAGTCACTTGGTGTTAACAATGTACAATCCCTGAACTTTGCAGTTCACGCATAACCTTATAACATTAATCAGATGAATTATGTACGACTGTTGTAGACCAAACTGTCCCTGTGAGGACGTTATTAATTACAACGTGGAAAAGTTTATCACTCAGCTTCAAATGAATGTATCTATGGAAAAGCAGTTAATGAGCTTTGAGTTGAAAAGTACATGAACTTAGGCGCATTTATAGGAAGTCTGTTGTATTTAACCAAGGGAACATATTCATTTGTGATTTTAAAATAAATTTTTCAAGGTAAGACAGCAATCCAATTTTGTACCTAAAGGATAGATCTTTCGATCCATGTACCCTACACACGCGATGCTCCGTTTTTCAGCGTCTCTTGAGTCAACAACCTTCCCGACAAAACCCACCAGGAAAGTGCTCCTCATAAAATAGGATTGAGACGCTTAAACGTTGGTGTATGCTTTTCCAGACCTTGTGTGCTAGCTGAACTACTAACATCTGTAAACTCGTTAATAAAAAAAATGAGTTTGAACTTGAAATAAAACGAGCAAGTCGGCCTATCACACCGCTGCTTAGCCAGGCGCTGCAGATTTGTTTACTCGCGACTTGGAACGAATTTCACGTGCATTTCATGCTCATGCAGTGACAATGAGGGTGAAAAGGAGAGAGATGCAAGTAAACTGATTTTCAATAAGTCTTGATCTTGAAATCCATTCAAATGCACGTAAAATTATTTATAGTATTGATAGAATACGGAAGCTCGACCGAAAATATAGTATAAGTAATCATAAGTTACATTCATGGTTTCCTCGCTGCATCGTTAAATATCCACACTGTTTTAGGCAAGGAGACTCATCGGAGGCCCCACGCTTAGAACTGAAGGGATATTGACTGATACACTTCGGCCTTTGCTTGTTGATGAATTTACTTGTATGAATCCACGTATGCACTACAAAACACACAAAAACCTTTAACTTTTTCGCATTTTCAGTTAGTTATTAGATATATTTATAGGCCTATAAAAGGACTTACAGCATATTACTCTACTTAATTTCAATTGAAGCTCAGATCAAATATATCTGGTAAGTGTTAGTACTTTTGACATACACAAAGGCACGTTATACTTATATACACAGAACTCATACATATCGCCAACTTTGAACAAAACGACTGAACTTACAGACAATAGTGAGTGCCGGTGTGCGGTCCGGTGAGACACACGTTTGAAGGAGCGGCCGTATTCGACCTCCCGCTTTCCTTCAGACTTTCGTGCTCTTTGCAAGGGTTAAACATTAAATGCTGCACCACATTTTGGCACATTCCGCCGCGTATTCATGGGCCGTCAGTGATATAAAGAAGTGCCTATTTCCTTAATAAGCAGAAACTTGGAGATTTTGATGGCTAGTATTGTTTACGGTGATGTGTGTAGTCATTGCAGCAGTAGTTTCGGAGATATTTGCATTTCAAATTGAAAATTTTGAATTAATTTTGATTTATCTGCCCTTTGCTATTGGGCCCACAGCCTAGAGATTTTAATGGGGAATATCTACACCTCGGTGCGCATCTGCCTGATTTTTTTCAAGCGATTCTGTCCACAGGTGCTCTTTGTAGCTCTGGTACAAAATCCGGCGGAATAATAAATAATAATAATAATAATAAATTAAATAAAAACACGAACGATTACAATAGGCCTCCTGCTTAGCAGCAAGGAGCCCTAATTAGATTTCAGGTTTTTAGGGGTTTTGACTCCAGATATTGATAGTATACAAGAAATGTTATGTAATGGTGAAGGTCACCAAGGTTACGACCTCAAGGTCATTTAGCCGGTCCGTCACAAGAAATCACACTTTTTTTCGCGAGCTAAGACACAACTGTTATTGCATATAAGCTAAAAGGAATTAGTGTTTCTGCTTTGCCCCGACCCGCTGTATCATATAGGCTGGTTAGATTTGTTAAGAAATTAGTTTGGCGTCTGTGCGTACGTCTGTCCGCCAAAATACTGTCTATTCATTATCTCCGGAACTATTCAACGTACAGAGTTGAGGTTTTGCACATAGCATCCTCTTGACTGTGCCTAATGTTGCTATAAAAGTCAAGTCATTTGGATTGCACCTTCTGTTGTTTTGGCGACCCCGAAAAACAAAAATCTTCAATCCAAGATGGCGGCCAAACGGCTAGAGATATCGAATTTGGACCTGTTAGCCAAACTGATCGTCATCACATGACCAAGCCACATACCGAATGTGTAAGCGATTGGATCAATACTAATGGAGTTATATGCTGTTTTATGCCGTTTTAGACGAATAATGGATTTTTTCAATTTCCAAAGCCATATGGCCGCCAAACGGTGCAACTTTTGATATACATGTAAGAAGACGAAATGTTAAGCGGTCTCCGCTAATGCATAATGCCAATTTTCACGACTTTCTGTACAGTCCCTGAGCAGTTACGCCGTTTCTTAGGCAGTGTCATCAGATTTTGTCGAAATCCAATATGGCCGCCAAACAATTCACATTTTGACATACATCAAAAAACAAAAAATGTTCAACACATCAAGCTACTGCACACTGCAAAAGTTTAGCTGCATAACTGTCATAGTAATTGTGCTGCAATTTTTTGAAAATACATCTGATATGAAAATAAACAACAAAAGTAAACATCTAGATATGAGTAAGTAATAAAGATATCGTAACATAGCTCGAAATTCTTGATATTGGAGGTATATACAATAAATCTGCAAAATTACAGATTTCTACAGTCGATACATTACGAGTTACGGATTGCGGAAAATGCCTAACCCACAAAAAACTGCAAATTTCCTTAAAACATCTTTAATCCAATATGGCCGCCGCCTCACGTGACTTTTGACATATGACCAAGAACAGAAATTGTTCAACAACCATAGACAAGTTCAAATCAAGCATTAAACGTCTTGTATCTGCTATGTTTTCTTTGAAAGAATTTTTTTAAAGAAGCCAGTGTAAGGTCTTGAAGACACATTTTGCCCGAAAGTTAGTATCCAATATGGCGGCCATCGTATCTAGATATCCAGATTTGCCGATGCCTCTGGCCAGAGAAATGCCTAGCCACAAAGTCTGGAAAGTTTGAAAGCCGTAGCTCTTGCAGTTTGAGTGCAGCAGATTTTGGGAGCAAAGCAGTTGGGATTTTGCTTGAAAAACAGCACCAAAAACTGGAATCCAAAATAGCGGCCAAACGGTGCATTTTAGCGACTCGACCCGTCGAGGCGAAATTCTAGACACTTTGATTGTGCATCTGCTCAAGAAATCTGGAACTTGTAGGATCAGTAGTTTTGGAGATATTTGAAGTTGAAATTGAAAAAAAATAAATGGATTTTGATTTATCTCCCCTTAGCTATTGGGCCCACAGCCTTGAGATTTTAATGGGGAATATCTACACCTCGATGGGCATCTGCCTGATTTTTTTCAAGTGATTCTGTCCACTGGTGCTCTTTTTAGCGCTGGTACAAAATCCGGCGGAATAATAAATAATAATAATAATAATAATAAAAACACGAACGATTACAATAGGCCTCCTGCTTAGCAGCAAGGAGCCCTAATTACAATAGGTCTTTTGCCTTATGGCAAGAAGCCCTAATAAGAAAATCGTTATTTTTGAGTTTTTCGGGGTTTTGACACTTGCATATGATAGCATGCCAAACAAACAAATTTTTTAGTCAAGGTCACCAAGGTCACGTGTCAAGGTCATTTAACTGGTTAAACACAAGAAAATACACTTTTTTTCGCGAGCTAAGACGACATTGTTATGGCATCTAGGCTGAAAGGAATTAGTGTTTCTGCTTTGCCCGGACCCGCTGTATCATATGCGCTGGTTAGATTTGCTGACAAACTTGTCCCTTGTCTGTTCGTATGTCTGTCCGTCAAAACATTGTATCTCCATTATCTCGGAAACTATTCAACGTACGGGGTTGAGATTTTGCACACTGCATCCCCTTGACTGTGTGTAACAATGCTGTAAAAATCAAGTCATTTGAATTTAAACTTTTGTTGCTATGGATACCCCGATAAAAGAAAAACTTCAATCCAAGATGGCGGCCAAACGGTCAGAGATATTGAATTTTGACCCCCGCCCCAAAATGTTTGCCTTCACATGACCAAGCCACATGCAAAATATGGAAGCGATTGGATCAATAGTAAGGGAGTTATATGCTGTTTTATGCCGTTTTAGACGCATATTAGATTTCTCCAATTTTCAAAGCCACATGGCCGCCAAACGATGCAACTTTTGATATACATGTAAGAACACGAAATGTTAAGCATCTCATGCTGATGCACTATGCTGATTTTCACGTCATTCTGTGTAGGACTGTAGTAGCTACAGCGTTTCAAATATAGTGTCATAAGAATCTGAGGAAATCAAATATGGCCGCCAAACTGCTCTGTTCAGTCCCTGAGCAGTTACGCCGTTTCTTAGGCAGTGTCATCAGATTTTGTCGAAATCTAATATGGCCGCCAAACAATTCACATTTTGACATGCATCAAAGAACAAAAAATGTTAAAAAAATCAAGTTACTGCACACTGCAAGATTTTAGCTGCGTAGCTGTAATAGTCATGGTGCTGCGATTTTTTGAAAATACATCTGAGTAGAAAATAAACAACAAAAGTAAACATCTCCTTATGCGTAACTAAGCAAGATATCGCAACAAACTTTCACTTGCTACATATTTTAGGTAGGTATTCTATATCTGCAAAATTTCAATGTTCTGCTGGCAAAACTTTCAGAGTTATGGATTGCGGAAAATGCGTACTTCACAAAATCTGCAAATTTCCTTTCAACAGCTTCAATCCAATATGGCGGCCGCATCACGTGACTTTTGATATATGACTAAGAACAAAAATTGTTCACCAGCCAAAAGCAAATTCAGAACATGTATTTCAAGTGTTGTATCTGCTACGTTTGGCTTGCAAAAAAATTCACAGAGAAGCCTGTATACGTTTTTGTAGACAACTTTTGCCCCGAAGTAGCATCCAATATGGCGGCCATCGAATCCACATTGTCGCATTTGACGATGTCGTTGCGTAGGGAGGTGCCTAGAGACAAAGTATGGCAAATTTGAAAGCGGTAGCTGTTGTAGTTGTAGTGCAGCAGATTTTGGGAGCAAAGTAGTCAGAATTTGGTTGAAAAACAGCTGCAAAAACTTCAATCGCAAATAGCGGCCAAACGGTGCATTTTAGCAACTCGACCCATCCAGGCGAAATAGTAGACATTTTGATTGCGCATCTGCTCAAGAAGTTTGGTAGTCATTGCAGCAGTAGTTTCGGAGATATTTGCATTTCAAATTGAAAATTTTGAATTAATTTTGATTTATCTGCCCTTTGCTATTGGGCCCACAGCCTAGAGATTTTAATGGGGAATATCTACACCTCGGTGCGCATCTGCCTGATTTTTTTCAAGCGATTCTGTCCACTGGTGCTCTTTGTAGGACTGGAACAAAATCCGGCGGAAAAATAAATAAATAATAATAATAATAATAATAATAATAATTAAAGGGCCTGATGATGTACGCCTCTTCGTGCTGGGCCTAGATAGGGGAATTGTATTCCCTGAACCAAACGTACATCACCCAGTTAGGGCTGACCCCCCGAAGCTGGTTTTCTTACTGGGTTACAGACAGCCAAGAGGAAAGTTTACATTCACTTCCGCAGCCCAGTCAGCCTTCCTCCGGTAGTGACACCAACCACACTGGAGATGGGACTTGCCCCAGGGGAAGGCACAGAACCCGACCAAGAATATCTTGGTCAAAACATCTAAAATCCACACTACTAGAGTGTGCGACAGCGACTGGATGGCCTGAAAATCCACGAATTAACAGCAAGTCGCTTAAGCTGCATTGGGACAATGCCATGCCCATGTATGCTTACCTGACGGAGCAAAATCTCCGAGACCAACTCCGGCGGCTAAAACATCTCGTGCCCCGTGAGCCAGTTCAACCCACAACTGGTGCCCGTCAGGAACCTTTGCAAGAGCAAAATGCTCAAGTGGCAGCAGACCCAAAACTTCTTATGGACGTCCGCGTCAACCTCTTTCCTCTTCCTGGTGGAAACTCTTCCGAGAAAGAGCCAGTTGGCCCTGAAATTTTGGACCCTCACTCTTCCTCAGTTGCAGACCTTACCGAAAATCCTGTTTATATTTTGTTTACTTCTATTTATGAGGAAATTTGTGATTTACCTTTAGAGAAATGGAGGCCAATTAAACAACTAAACGTGTCTTTTCCCAAAAAGGAAATTGATTTAGTTAATGAAATTATCTCTTTAAAACTTCCTGCGGACTGTTCATTACATGAAGTAAATTGTTGTGTCTATGCTGCCGCTCGAACCTTAGAGGAACTTCACACAGTTTCCAAAGAACAATCTCCCAATACTAAGAACAATAAATAAACCAAAGAAAAAACGGTTTCAAGTTAAACTTACAGAAACAAGAAAACATATTTCCTGGATAGAGCTGTGCCTGAAATTAAGATCATTAGGGAATCCCATGTCTAAACGGCAAAAGGCAATTTGGAGAAAATTGAAATTACAGTACAAAACAACAAAAGAAAAGGTACTTCTCCAAATTGTCGATTCCCTTAAGGCAAAAATAAAAGTTTGGACTGAAAGAAAGAAAAAATGGGAAAAGAGAAACAAATTTATCAAACAAAATAAACTTTTCAAAAATAATGAAAAGCAATTCTATAGGCAGCTTAAAACAAGTGATGATGGTGAGCATGATAAACGGCCTCCCATGGCTGCCAATGAAAGGTTCTGGAAACAGTTGTGGTCTGTACCCGGCAACTGTAACCTGGAGGCACCATGGGGCAGTGATTATGACCATGCAATGCATGAGAAAGTAACTAGGTCGTTTGTGTGTTACATCTCACCAGATTGCCTGAAAAGTGTCATTAAAAAGTCCAAATCTAATACAGCTCCAGGGCCTGATGGCATTCGAAACCGGTATTGGAAACTGTTTCCCTGTGTCCAAGCACCATTACTTCACTGTTTCAATTCTCTTGTGGACACAGGTGATGTTCCTCCATGGTTCTGCAAAGGTCGCACAATACTCCTTCCCAAAAAGGGAGACTTGACTGATCCCAAAAACTTCCGCCCTATTACGTGTTTGAATACTCAATATAAATTATTCACAGGGTGTTTGACAAACCTCGTGTCATCTTACTGCTCGTCCAATGAGATAATTTACAGAGAGCAGAAGGGGCGAGAAAGGGATGTTGGGGGTGCAAGGATCAACTTCTTGTACAGAAAATGATTTTGGAAGAGGCTAAAACATACCACCGCAACCTCTCCATGTGCTGGATAGACTACAAAAAGGCATACGACTCTGTCCCTCACGAATGGATTCTGAAGTCTCTTCAGTGTATTGACCTCCCTGAACGACTACGTGATTTACTCAAGTCTTTAATGAGTTGCTGGTCGACTCAACTTGAGATGTACTCGTAAGGAGAGGTGCAGACTTCGGAATCTATTCCAATCAGAAGGGGAATTTTCCAGGGGGACTCCTTCAGACCTTTGCTTTTTTGTCTGTCTCTAAATCCTTTGAGTTTCCTGCTCAATAGGGAGGAAGGTTACCATCCCGGGCCTCCTCAGCACAGATCCCCAACACCTCTTACTCATCTCCTCTACATGGATGACATCGAGCTCCTTGCCAAAGGAGAGACCAATTTGAAAGAACAGGTTCTCCTTGTCGTGTCCTTCTCTAATGATATTGGCATGACTTTTGGGCTCGACAAATGTAATACTCTTCATCTGAAACGTGGCAAGGTAACTAATGATGGATCGGTCAAGTTACAAGGGGGAGGAGTTATTGAGCATCTTGTGGAAGATCAGGCCTACACCTATCTTGGAATGCAAGTTCGAGACAAGCTCCAGAATGCCCAGATTCAAGATAAACTTCGGGCCGAGTCTAAATCTCGTTTAAAGAAAATCTGGAGCTCCGAGTTAAATGCTCGAAACAAGATCAAAGCCACCAATACCTTTGCTGTGCCAGTCCTCTCCTATTCCTTTGGAGTAGTTGATTGGACAAAACAAGACATCCAGGGTCTTGACCGCCTGACCAGAAGGATCATGTCTGATAACAGAGCACACCACCCTCGTTCCTCTCTTAATCGTTTATACATGCCAATCAATTCAGGAGGTCGGGGTTTGATTAATGTGGAAGCTCTTCATGACAGAATGTTATTGTGTACTTTTGCACATATTTATTTGTCAGATGATCCTCTGGTGATGCACGTCAAGATTCATGATGAAAGCAAGGAATTCCACAGCTACTTTAAGCGTGCCAAGGTTGTTGGACACAATTTGAAATTTGAAGTTGATTTTGTTGATGGCGATGTACTGCTGGACGGTACAGTGATGGGAGTAAACCAGGTGAAGTCTTTCACCAAGTCTGCACAGAGTCGGTCCTTTGTGGAGAAGCTGTCTGCCCCTGCGAAACTCAGTTCATGAGTTCATGAAGAAAATACAGAATAAATATTACAAGCTACAATACTTTTATTCATGTTACATAAGTTGTTATGTAAATGATTACAGATGAGGCATAAACATACTTTCCACATATTTAATTAAGTTTGAATTATCTGTAAATCCAATCTCTCGTGGCAATACTAGTTTTTGTCTAGTAATTTTTGTTGTTGTTTCATAATTTATACAACAAACAATGCATGAAAGAACGCTAAACGATTCTGTGCCTAACAGGAGTTGTTTTAGTAACATAGGGACAGTTCAAGTTGAAACTTACCTTCCTAAAATAGCTGCGTAACCAATTGGTACTGTGGAAGTTTTCTACTTGTCTTCCTTATTCATATTTACTCCATAAAGTAAAGTTTTCCTGTCAAAATCGTCTCATTTCTTTGAATTTCTCCCGTGATTGCTCACGATCGGACATGCATGCAGATACTTTACTATCGCAAGAACGTCTTCCACAAAGTTCATAACGAAGTAAAAACATAAAACTGTCAAAAACATTAACAGTCGACTCGGTACTAGAAAAAAAAGAAACGTGGAAAAATATTTTGATATCGCCATGCTTCTTCAGCTTTCACAGCTTTCATAACCCGCAAGTTGATCTTTTCGTTGAAAACATTCAATGCTCTCGATTTTAGAACACATTCCACTGTCACTCCCTGTCCAGCACGATATGACCCTAAAACTACGTCAGTTTAGACTAATGAAATAAAATTTATGACCAGGGACATGTGCATTATAAACTATTCTTCCAAGTTATGATCGACAACGGAACGTGAACTCAGAACATGTTTTTACGGGATCCCCGCCGTTGACAATAATACGACATGTATATTGACAAGTTCTAATTTCGATATTGATACCTAAATATTGTAATTCTTGCCATTATTTGTTCATAAGATGAGAAATTACACACTGTCGGTATGATGGAGTAACTTTCGCGCCAAAACTGCCCCGCCCTTCGTTCTTCCGAAATCTATTGCGACTTTAAGAACGGATAACAATAATCATACATCTTATTTTATTTATAGACACGATTTACTCCTGATCTAAGCTTTATATTTACACTTAAGTTTTCTTTTCTATCAAAAAATGTCTTTACTTCAAACTTGCAACATTCTATAGGGAAAGACGCGACCGTTTCCCGGCATGACGCCATTGCTGCTGTCTTCGAGCGCGAGAGCGAGGCAGAAGGCGCCAAATGCAACTGCGCCAAATGCAACTTCGCCAACAGACAACGATTCAGGCGATGAATATCACTAATGAATTTGCGATTCGCGCATTTCGTGGATAATACAACGGTGGATATGTCAAGAACTGACTCAAGATAAAGTAATCGACTAGATTAACTGCCTATGGATGCATCCCAAGGTGATTTCCATGAGCGGTACGTAAATAACAACAATTTTGAAATTATTTTGAGTGCCGGAATATGCATAAACAAACATTGGTGAAGGGATAAGCTTTGAGGAGAATGACAGAAACATTTTTAAAACATATAGCAGTGTATGTCTCTTAGTCTCAGAAGGAAAATCAGTAATGTGTACGGAATGATAATGTGAACGTTGTGTACGAAATTTTTTTTAAAAACAACAAAGTTTCAGTATTTGCTTTAGACTCTTTGAAATGGAAAGACTATGATTAAATGTTGTTGGTTGCAATGTTTTTCAGATTTCCAGTGGGCGATTCTGAGGAAATGGGGTGATTCTGCAAATGTTGAAACACAAAGATGAAGTTCTCGATGATTATATTCCTGAGCCAAAGTGGTCACTCTTCGCACTGAAGACTTCGGTTTGATTCGTAACATGAGTACAATGTATGTAGCCCTTCTCTTGGGTTCCTTGTCGTGATATTGCTGGAACTCAACTCACTCAGTCACTAACCATTCTTAAACCAATGTGGGCATCTTCAGTGATGTTACCACTGCTCTTCCTGAAGGTTCTTCCATCCTGTGTCTTCTGAGATAAATTGTGATGCCCCATGTACAACTTCCAGGTAGATGATTAAAGGCCCTGTTGTAAATTCTCTTTTGGTTGTGACTCTCATTGTCTACTTAAAAAACATATAGTCTGAAGGGATTACACTTTCTGAAATTGTATATTACAATCTACTGCATGAAATGGTGTTCCTAATGAGTTCATTTTCCTGGATACAGACTGATTGACATCCAAGCTGTAGTAAAGATAGAACAAGTATATATGGATGACAGCTTCTTTAATTCTAGAGCACAATGTTTGGATACAGGTTTTTGTGTTGTTTTAAATAATTAATCAGAATTTTCTGCTGAAGATTTGAATAAAAAGGAAATCCCATCAAAATCTAGTTTTCTGTTTGTGTCCTCTTTGCTGCTTGATATTTAATTTATGTTACATCTATTGGTGATAAATTTATATGTTGCCTGCCAGCTTGCATGGCATGGTCAGATTATGTGACTTGTGTTGCAGAAAAAGGCCGAAAAAGCTCTTCAGGAAGTCTTCACGAACAGTTCAGGGGGGTCTTCATGAACTCTTCAGGAAGTATCTTCATGAACTCTTCAGGAAGTATCTTCATGAATTCTTCATGAACTCTTCAGGAAGTATCTTCATGAACTCTTCAGGGAGTATCTTCATGAATCCTTCATGTAGTATCTTCATGAACTCTTCATGAAGTATCTTCATGAAGAATTCATGAACTCTTCATGAAGTATCTTCATGAACTCTTCATGAAGTAGATGTCTCATTTAATGTTCATGAATTCTTCATGAAGTTTTCATGAACTCTTCATGAAGAAACTTCATGAAGTCTTCATGATCATTTCGCAAGGGTGAGAAGCCATTGCATCGTGTGTATATGCAGTATGTGAAACAGAACAGCAATCCAACCGACTCCTTCGCCTGGATGAAGTCGGCTGGTCTCAAATGTGAAACTGAGGGCTTCCTTTTTGCTGCTCAGGACCAGTCACTTCCCACTCGCAATCGCCAGAATGTGATTCTTAAAGAAAACATCAATATGAAATGTCGTCTTTGCAATCAATTTACAGAGACTGTCCAACACCTTGTCAGTGGATGCCCTTCCTTGGCACAAACAGCATATCTTAAAAGACATGATGGCATGGCTCGCTGCTTTTATTATCGTCTCCGTCATGCCTGTTGCTTTGACTCCGAGGTCCATCCATGGTATGACCCTGAACATGTCCAGGGCGTCCTGGAAAATGATGCTTTTAAACTTCTCTGGAATAGGCCAATATACAGCCTGAGACGAATTCCAGCCAACAAACCTGATCTTGTCCTTTTTGATAAAACCAATGAAATTATTTATATCATTGAATTTTCTGTCCCTTTTGACAGCAATGTGATTGGCAAGATTCAGGAAAAGCATGATAAATATGCGGACCTCGCCTTTGAAATGTCTCGCTTGCATCCCAAGTACATTGTCGTCGGGCTCCCCATTGTTCTCGGTGCCCTTGGTTTGGTACCTCCTGATCTCTTGGCGCAGATGAGGAGAGTGCCCGGGTTCTCCACCGGGAGCACAGCCCTTCTGACAATCTGGGTAATGCAGAAGGCTGCAGTGTTGGGGAGCCTCCATATTCTCCGGAAAGTTCTTGGTGGGTTCGACTGAGGCAGTGTTTCCTGGGAGAAGTCCCATTCGCTGTCTGGGCTGCGTGTAGAGGGGGCGAGGGCCCTGAGCTGATGATGAGCTTGACCAGCCTGACTGTGCCAGGATCACCCGAACCCTCTCTGCTGCATTTCTATCTCAATCTGTAAAACATCAGTAATTACAATAGGTCTTTTGCCTTATGGCAAGAAGCCCTAAATATGTTGTGAGTGAGTCAGTTAAAATTTAAAGTCACATCGGCAATATTTTAGCCATATCATGACTAAAACAAGTGGTAAATCCACCAGAAACACATGTACATTATAAACATCTGTCAACGAAGGACAGTAAAATCAACTAGCATATCACCGTAATTTAGCAAGTTCATTGTGATGTTATTTGTGACGGGTCATCCAGAATGAATTACCCTATCCTGACATCCTGACCTCCTGACCTCCTGACATCCTGACCTGCCAACAGCACGTGACTATGATGATATGTATCCTCATTACAAGGAGTGCAAGTAATCTTCTGCTTCAGATCAAGCAAAATATCATACACTTTCTTAGAGAACACTGTCCCAGCTATAAATTAACACATTGATTGTAGAAATCCACCAGAGTTTACTGTTTCTAGGTGTTTGTGTACATCAGTCTTCCGGAATACTCTAGCTTATGCACTATATGCAAATGGTTAGGATACTGAAAACCTAAAAATTTTAGCCCCTGAGCTGAAGAATACAGTGCTAGTTCTTACAAATTTGATGATGTGAATTAACGTAATGAGTTTCAGGGTTTGGGAGGGTCATGAGGGTTGTGTACGCACTCTGCAAATTTGGCCTCGCCTCTGCCTTACATGTTTGTTTTGACTTAATCCCTGCTGATGTATATAAGACATTTCTGGGCTGTACTATTTCATTTTATTACGAATAAATTGGTTAATTCACATGAAGACGAGTCTCCTGTGAACTGGATAACCGAGGTTACATCTAAAAAAGGTATTGTTAAACGAAAAGAGATTTAAAATGCCTAAATATTTCCGTTAATTCGGATACACATTTCTGTCGACCTGAAAATGTTTCCTACGTCTAAATGCAAACAAATACCACCTCCATAAATTCACTATTCATAGTATATTCTTAAAAAAAAGTAGGGGATGATGAACTTTCAATTTGGAGAGGAAGTGTAAACATTAACAAACATTTCAAGGACAAACATCTTATGAGCGCACCACCATTTCCCTCTATTAACACCCCTCAACACAACACATGATATGCACATGCACAACGCAATAGCCTCATACACGTGCATCATCATCGGTCCCATTCTTGATTTTGATGTTTTTTCAAGAAGGTTGAGAAATCACTCAGAACATTAATTTTGGCACTCATCTTGCACCATGCATTTTTGTTAGTGTATGTTTCTTGTCGTTTTATAATGAAAATTGTATATGTGCAAATTACATGCTATACAAAAACCATCTTTCAAAAGCGACTACATACCAATTAACTATGGTTGCAAGGAAGTGCAAATGGTGATGCACTCTCAAAACATTCAGTAATATCATATCAACATTGATTCACTCCGATAAATCTCCTAAATATTTTTAATCGGACATAAAAAAAATGCAAATCACCTACTTTATTTGAAGAGTATATTTAAAGCATGCATGATAAGATCTCTTCCCCACATTCTCAACATCATCTCGCCCACAATTGTTCAGTCCAGTTTGGCTTGAGCTATCAAAAGCAGCTCAAACTTAGAAAATGTACCTTGAATTGTAATTAAATCCATAGATTGGCATTATATCTACCTAAATACTACTTTATATTGTTATCAAATGCAACATGTAAAGAAAACTGGCCCCTTAAAGTGAAGCCCTTTTCTCACTCCATTCTCAACATAGCCTCAGTCAAAAGTGTTAAGTCTCTGTATGGCACTACTTGGCCCTGGTTATATAAACAGCTTAACCTCACACATATATACTGTTTTGTGTTTGCATCCACAGATTACTTTTCTGTCTACCTAAATACCTCTTTACTGAGTCTCAAAACATAGTACTTGAAGCAAGCACTTCGCTAAAAAAGACGGCATTGTTCTATATTCCTAACAATAGTTGCTGTACCACAAGCATACTTTCTGGCTTGGCCAAGGCTCTCAAAAGGAACCTCAACCTGACATCTGTATCCAGAAATATGTTTATATATCTCAATATATCTCAATTTTGCATTTATATTCTTTGATTAGAATCATATCTACCTAAATACCCCTTTATTGAGTTTCAAAATGCTGACTTGATTGGAGCTCTTGTCAATATATGGAAGGGCAATTCTAATGGGCTTGGTTTCTTGCTTGGTCAGTTTGGGATTGTCCTGGAGCATGTTCTATGTCAAAACATCACTCAACGTAATAAAGAAGAAGTTGTATGTTGAAATGTCACTCAATGTAAACGAGAAGTTCTACGCCGAAATGTCACTCAACGTAATAAACAAGAAATTCTACCTCAAAACGTCACTCAACGTAAAACAAGAAGTTCTACGTCAAATCGTCACTCCACGGAATAAACAAGAAGTTCTTCATCGAAACGTCACTAAAGATAATAAACAAGAATTAATCCATAAGCTGTATGTTTCATTCTTAAGTAACCATCTTCAAGATGAGACACTGAGGGTTCACTGAAAACATACTTTTCCCACTGCTCTCTTTAATACTTCTATTGTCTGTGTGAGTGTTCACGAAAACAGGATTATCTGAAAGGATCGCAGTTTACAACATCTTCTCCAGAGTAGCCTTTGCATGGCAAAGCTCATACAGTGAAAACAAATTTCTCCTGATCCTGAGCTGGACAACCCAGTGACACTGCCATGGTTGTGTTTTCATGCTTTCGTATGTTCAAATTATGTAACCATAACATGTCATACGCCAACTCCACAAGAAGTCTTGTATTATCTAACATCTTCTGATATTTATGAAGTTACTGATATGTTTAAGTCAGGCCATGAATAGCAGGCCATGAATAGCTTCAGTTGACTCTCTATATCTGCTCTAGTAATCATTGATGTCTATGCTATGGAAAATGTACGGAAAACATCTTACTTTCTGAACTACTAAAAAAAACAAAAAAACAACTCTTTCAAGCATCTCATGTCATATAATTGGGTATAATATCTTCTGATATGTTCAATATGTGTATATGGTCTTTTATATAAATATATTGAAAATTATTGAAATGTCTCATTCTAGCATTTCTAATTTAGTCAAGTCACTGCATGTCCATTTGCAGAAAACATTATTAAGAAACAGTGCAGAAATCAATAACACTGAAGGACCCTGACAGATAGTTAAGGGCAACAGTATGTTGACTGAATCACATTACCTAGCTCATCGCAATTAGACAAGGGGCAACTAACCAAGCTGGATACAGGTGTAATTAGCAGGTGCATCAATTTCATTAGCCCGCACAGTGCCAGACCAAACACTGGGCTTCACTTTCATCAACATGTTTGCTTCAAATACTATGTTTTGAGACTCCATAAAGAATTAGTCAGGTAGATATAATACTATTCTATGGATATAAACACTAATCAATGTACATGTGTAGGGTTTAAGCTGTTCTTGAGAGCTTGGGCCAAGTCGGACCAAACAGAGACTTAACACTTTTGACTGGGCCTATGTAAAGAATGTAGGGCGAAAATGGTCTTCACTCTAAGGGACCAGTTATCTTTATTTGTTGACTTGGGTTTGGTAACATTAGAAGGTGATATTTAGTTACATGTAGTTCTAATCTATGGATTTAATTACACTTGAAAATACATGGGTTAAGTTTAAACTGGTTTTGAAAGCCTGGGTCAAGCCGGACCGAAATCTTGTGATAGTGTGTCTTTGTTGAGAATGTATAGAAAATAGGTTTTCATTTTAAGCAATATGTTTGTTTAAAATACAATGAAACTCCATAATGCGGTATTTACGTAGATATGATACTAATCTATGGATTTACATAGAATATAAATTACATCTGTGAGGAGTAAGGTGCTTTTGAGAGCTTGGGCCAAGTCTGCCTTATTTTTCATCAAGCTCAAGAGTGGTTCTGGTAGTACACATGATGAATCAAGCAATTGATAGATTGTATCTCCACTCAAAAACAACAAGCATTCATAAGATAAGAACTGTGCATATTATCTTTTCAACCAACATCCATAAGCATGATAAGTACCGCGAGAATAGGAAACGCCAGTATAATAAGAAACTGATCGGCCCTCTGTGATTTAGGAAATAGACCTAGTGTGTTTGAAAATAAGAGACTTGCTGTACTGAATTGATGGTGACTAAATATTACAACTGAAACCTCACGTTGAAATTTAGTCACCATCAATTCAGTACAGCATGTCTCTGATTTTCAAACACACTAGGTCTATCTCCATTCTACCATGACCCATTTAAAATCAAACTTCCTCGCTCTGCGGAAGACAAATTAACCTCATCTGTGAAGGGACTAGTTGGTGCTTTTCGTACTTTTTAAACATTTCAACATAAAAAATATTAAAGAAAACAAACAACTGTTTGTTCAATGCAAAAATGTAATACCTTAGAGCTTGTTTGTATAATCCCAACTCTACACGACTGAAACCAGCCAATTGCTTTGTTTGCCGCGATACTTTACCCCCTTGGTTACACAATATTGGAATTGTCTGACCTACTTATTTTCTTGAAAGTAGAGTTACGCAACAGTTTGAAATGGCGGACGAGACAGAGTTTACATTTTGCTAAAGTTTGAAATTTGACATGAAAGTGGAAAATACTTGACTGGATGTCGAATCAGAACCCTCCAGAATTGAATAACAGATTATTTTCTGATAGATCTACGATCTATAACTCATCAAAAACTGAGGTTCTTGAGAGGCATTAAGAAGTTGGTATTCTAATATACGACAAAATGTTATGGATGTCAACTTCTTCTTTATTGTTTTCACAACGTTTCTGGGCTATTCCTTGCCCCTTCGTCAGGTGGATGGCGAAGGGGCAAGGAATAGCCCAGAAACGTTGATTTTTACGCTTGGTGAGTGTCGATTGTACTTTCATGTACTTGCTTTCACCCCAGCATGCAGCAAAAGAATGACAGTGCCGTTATGTCAAAATGTGTGTACATGTGACTAACTTGGGATTCCAGGAAACTTTGTTTTCATCATTTGGGGATGGATTGAGGCCAAGAATTTCTCAAAGTATACAAACATAACAGTGACTGCATTGTGGGGAGGATGGCAGAGCAAAACTCTGGTGGTTCAATATTTTACATATAGACCTATATTACTGTAACATGATGGAGTATGAGTAGCCTAAATTTGGTGTTTTGCCAGATCGTTATCTTGTGAATTTCCCATTCTAAATAGAAACAAATATACCATTTTCCAGGTAGGTCAATGTTTACTAACGCTTTGCTGCACAATTTATATAGATAGGGGTGTATTTTAGCAAGGCATTATGATTTATGTGCTAGATATTGGTTATGTTAGGGGCTATGTATGGTAATTGAATGTTTTCATAAAAGAGGGTAATAAAATTCCTATAGAACTGTAGAGGAAATATCATATAATTGCATTGTTTGAGTTTGAATAAATGTTTTATATCAGCATTTCCATCACGTCTGTTGTGTTCATATCAGTCATGTTGGTGGTCAAGCTGCAGTAGTGTGGCAATGATGTACATGTGTTGTGAAGCGCCATGAAATCAGACGCATGTTCAATCCAAACATTTCGAACTGCATATGTGGCAAATTCTCCAGTCAGCGTCAAAATCCATGGAGTTGTTGTAGTTATGACCTGCCATCATTGTGGTCAAACAGAAGTAGTTCTCACAATAAGACTTGTTAATGCGAGGTGAAACGGCCTAATATGAGATTGCGTCAATCCAGAATTAATGCCGTCTGATTTTTCTGAACAACCAATCAGAATCCAGAATTTTCTTGAGTCATGGTAGAATGATTGTTTATACATGTACTTCTCGAGCGTCTAGTACATTCTGGTATGTACATGTTTTGTTGGGGCCGTTTTGTGTATGTGTTTTTAATCACCAGTAGAAAGGCCAAGAAGTAGCCCAGAAATGTTGTGCGATAAGAAAAGAAGAAGTTCTACTTATCCACATACAGAGCATAAGGCAGTTCCGGATCACTAACGAAAGACCAACTGCATGCCTCTCCGCAAAAATATATCTGAAGCGACTAAGGGCAATTTCTGTCGGAGCAATGTTTCATGTTAATCACACCAAAATTTATTCGGTGTAAAGTACAAAATAACCCATTTTTCCAGAACCTTTAAAGCTTTTTTCAGTCAATATGAAGATTTTTAATCACATCATCAGTTAGTGATTGTAAAGTTAACTAGCATAATCTATTAATACCAGCATATTTGAACTCTTTATGGGTCTGCATCTTTGTATGTCTAAAAATGAAACAAACTAGCTCATGTCTACTCCAGCCTCATTGATTCCGCCTCTGGCACAAGTAACAGGGCACTTTTTGGTTGTCATAAAAGCTCACTTTCTGTTACTGTGGTTAATAACGTAACGACATGGTATGACCATGCCTCCCCTTTTCTCTGCCGGTGAGCAGGGAAGAGGGAAAAACTTGGAACAGATTCTCCAGCTGGCTCAGCAAACACACTGCCACCTACATCAAGATCGAATTTGCCTGAATGACCCTGCAAGACTGCTTGGCACTTGTAGTGAATCGTACCATATCAAAATGCACCAAGTTAATAAAAAACAAGAATAATATGACTTGAAAAACACAAAATAATTTCAACCTCAAATCTTTGTCAAGTTGGTTATTTCCTGATAGTCTGTCATACAGACCCTGAACTATATATATCCAAGAAAGCCCAAGCAAGTCTAGAAAATGTGGCAAGTCTAGATTTCCACAGCTTCTGAAAATGAAGAAAGTCTCAGGGCTCCATTTCCTTATATTGTTTTCTTTCACTATGAATGTTTTTTTCAGTAAAATATGTTCATTTCAGAGACTAGCTGTTAATCTAATTTCCTGACAGACTATTCTGTACCGGAAATTACGCTTTGGTGAAATGAAGACCAAAACGTTTTATGTATCTACTTTGAGCAAAGAACATCTGTGACAGACCTGAAACAACATCGTGGAACTAATAACTTTATTTCAACAATAATTAACATTTTTCGGCAGTTGACAGTTTTGAGGTGATCCCTATTTTCTGGTGATCCGGAGCTGACTTAACCGCGTGGTTCCATAAATTGCTCATTTCACCAAAAATATGGCAGATGTAGAGAATATTTTTGTTGCTTTTTACAGGTGAAACGTATATGCATGCAATGGATTGTTAACATGAAGCAACTTGATGCTATTCTTATTTGAGACGGACCGTTCCCAATGAGTTACCTTTTCCTGGCGTGCCAGTGATAACTTACGAGATGATACGCATCCTTGTTACAGGGGGCGCAAGTAAACTTCTGGTTCAGGTCAAGTAAAACAAAATATATCACCTTAAAGAGCACTGTCTCGGCTTTAAAATGAGGGATTGAGTGAAGAAATCCATGGAGATTTACCGTTTCTAAGGGTTAATGTATGCAGCAGTGATCCGCAATAGCCGTGATCCGGAATACCCTTACCCACTGTACTTTTATTATATACTTAAATTTACTTTCTCAAGTTAATTACAGGAGTTCAATTCTCCCAAACCAGTATTAATTCTCACACTTACCATAATGCCTAAGCCTTGACAGTCGTTGGAAATAGCTTCGCAGTTAGACTGGTAAGTCTGGATCCATGTAAACGACGAAAATAGACTGGGATTTCCTAGAAATACGATTTCTAATACCCCTGCTGACTGTTCGACTTGCCTGACAACAAATGCGGAAGTTGGTCACGTGATAGAAAGGCGGAAGTTGCGGGTGCCTTCAAAACTTCAAACTTCTATATGGAAAAGAAACCCGATGTATATTGAAATGTGATCACACTGCTGTGCAAAAATCACTCTCGCCGGTTAAACATAAATTTACGCGTTACAGTTGTACGTGTTTTAAATGTATAACACACTGGTATGAGTGTCACTTGATTATTGAAATGACAAACATAATTCGTTTTCGTAAAATGTTACCTGTTTATGTCCACTGTTAGAAGTGTATTCAAAATGGAAGCAGCTGATCAATAGACGATTTCTGGTTTACAGCAGGAGCTAAATTTGGAAATGTTACCTCTAACCGATGCAGCTCGGCGCGCGTGCATTTGTATGTTAGTGATAACGTGCTTTGCTGGGAAAAGTGCGTCAGAAGAAATACAATATGAGGAGCTGTCAAAAAAACCGTGCCCTTATTTCTGTAAGCAATTTGAGATTGACTTTATAGGGCCGTCTCCTATTCTCGCGGTAAACACATTTTCTGCCGAGGTCGCCGATGTGTGATACTTAGCGGTTGTTTTCATCACTGACCAGTAACTAGGAAGTGGCCCAAGTCTGTGAATTATCAAAATTTTGCAGTGTAACGAATATTCGTAAGTTTTAACCAACTTGAAAATAGTACCTTTTCCCCGCCATTCCCGATAAGATTCCCCTTCCTTACACCTAATAACGTTACTTTCTCGTTGTACCGCCAGAATAGGAGACGCCTCGAAAAAGCAGCGGCGGACGACCATGTTTTTCATCGAGCTCAAGTGAGATAATACACTTGATGGATCAAGCAGTTGATAGATGCAGATGTTAGAGGGGGGATCTCTTCATTTAAAAACAACAAGCATACATACGAAAAGAACTGCTTATATTATTTTTTCAGCTGATATTCGTAAGTACCGCGAGAATATTCAGCAGCTGTTGTAAATATTATAAACATGTGAATCTTTTAAAATAGTGTGCCATAATATTATTTTAATGTGATATACAATCTCATTAAATAGCCTAAATTTAACCATTTCACCAATTATTTTATATTCAGCATTTAATATCATAACCACATCTCTCTAAACATCAATCCAGTCTTAATGTAATCTATTTCAACAATACTCATTAGCACTGCATGCTTTAAAGCATGTCCCTTCCTCTGGTGTAGATTCTAATTTCTATTGTTCTGTGTTCATCCAACAAGGTATTTAAAGGTCACATGCAACTTAAAACACAACGTTGCAGATTCTGATACATTTTTGTTTACCAAAACAAATCATAAAAAATGCTAATTCAACCTATAAAGTTTAAATAAAAAATGCAATGAAAAAAAGCCCGCAAAATTGGTGTTCAAATGATTCACTAATTTTCACCCAGCACTGGAGGAAACAGTGGTTACTACAGCAATGCTGTGCTGTGCTCATAGTGCATGCAAAGTGAATAGGTTCCCGGAGCTTGAAACAGTATGGCTGCTGGAGTATGAGGTTGTGAGCTGTAGTGACTGATTTAGGTAATGACAATATGCAATGCACAACTTCAATCACTGACCACATGCAATTTGAAATTAACACCTGTCTCGCTTATAAACCATAAACAAAGAGCCAGCTAAGTGTATTGACAAATGATCCAGTGAGAAGGCTTCGTTACACTTGAATGCACACCCACTGGCGACTGCCTTGTTTCAAGGGAGGTAAACCTAAGTACAAAATATTGCACTTTTGATTTGCAGTTATACATTTATAAATTTTTTTTTTTTCTCAATCAGTAGTGCATTTTATGTATCATAAATAAGTGATAACTGTGTTTTTATTATGCTTGATGTTTTGGATGCATGTGACCTTTAAAGGTTAATTTGATCTAGTTCTTAGTCAGTCTGTATGTGGTCATGATCGCACAGGTTGTGTTTTTTTTTCAGATATACATTAGGATTGAGATCATGGTGATCTGGACTGTGTTTCATGTATGAAGTCTTGATTATTTTTATTACATTCATTGTAATAATAGTTCATCCACCTCACATCCCAGTGGCTTTGTTCTTGCAACACTCAATGCATTGCATCCCAATGCTACTGCATAACTAAACAAGAAGGTGGAATGCACTTTATTTGGTGCCTATTCAAATCTCATTACGATCCTGAGGGTAAGGTAGTGGGATATTTTTTAAGGGTGAATCAGTCTTACCAGGGAACGGTATGTGATGCGGTACGAGCCATTCGGTTTGATTCGTTACGGTATTTTACATATAATCATCTTGCTGAAACTTGAAAAGAAGAGTCAAATCTTACATTGGTTAATGATAAAAAATAACCACAAATGTCATTTATAGTTTTTATTTTACTAACCTTGAGGGATGAAGGATATATTCATCTGTTTCACACAAAAATATCAAGTGTTTGTATGTGTTTTTGACGATGAGCCATACTTTTCCCTTCTCATTGCGAGGTAGTGTTTTGATCATGTGGCTTTCCAAAATTGCCAGTCACTAGCAGACGACTGACCTTGCTGAATTTCACGTGCTATTTTTTTTGTTATACAGGCAACTGGTTTTCGTCTTAAGTGGTATTTATGGTTTCGGGTAAATAATATTGATATTTATTTCTTTTTATGTAACTAAACTTTTGGATTTCTATTGTCAGTAAAACTTCCCTTGACAGACACTTGGCATTGGCTCTACTGTTGAAACTATTAAATTTCTTTCTTGTCAAATCATATCACTTCAGTATCAATTCCTCATCTGATACAAGTAACATGATACAAGTAACAATGAGTTCAAACATGATTCTTTTATTGTATCTTAACATACTGAAAGACACATACAACTTCTAGAAATGCCATTTTTCCTCATCATTGAAATTTAGGAGAATACAGGCAGAAGTCTTACCGAAATGATCATGATGATGGTATGAAAACCCAAAATACTGAAGTTTTTGATTGCATTACAGCATATTAAACTGAAGGTGAAATAGAGCAGTTCTACTAATACCACAGCATACTGTTTCACTCTTTGGGTCTTACCTTATTAGAGTAATCCAATTATGTCCATTTGCATTGAAACAGTTTTCATCCAAGCTTTACTCATTGGTGCAACACTCCCAAACTATTCCCCAAAAGTTTCAAACAGCTACCAATAAAAGACCTAGTAACAGCGCCACTATTTGACCTCATGTTTTTGAAAATGAATTTAATTTTTTTTTTTTTAAGATGAAAAGCGGTTTGCAGCCCCATCTCCAGGCCTCATCAACTGTTCCTGGTACTCAAACCAAGCTTGCTGCAAGCGCACAGAAGTGACATCAGTGTTCTCCAGCATGTATCCCCTTCATCAGGCCACCAAGATATGCCGCTTCCAGATGAACTATCTGATGTGCTACTTTTGTAGCCCAGACCAGTACCTCTTTTACAGGGAGTAAGTCACCGATGACCCATTTCACTGATTATGTTTTCATGCCTCATGAATTAGTAACTTGACTGTGTCATAATGAATTAATTTATACATGCATTGATTCATGATTTCATTCTGTAGCCATTTTCAAAAAATAGTGTTTGTAAGGTTTTACATTAATCAAGCCATATAATTAGAAGAGCTAGTATTAACTTACCACCTTCTACAAACCAGCAGATTTAGGTTCAGATTTACCCTCAGCAATCGATGCTAGAGTAGAATTGGTCTTCAGTAACCCATGCTTGTTGTAAGAGGTGACTGACAGACTCCGGTGGTCAGGCTTAATGACTTGATTGACACAGTGTCATGCTGTAGTATTGCACTTGTGTAGATCTATGCTCATGCTGTTGATCACTGGATCGACATCCAGACTCGATTATTTATCTAGTGCCATCATTTAGCCGGAATAGTGTTAAGTGCAGAGTTATTTTAGACAATCAACAAACATAGTGTGACACAGGAGATTGGGTCATCAGATTTCTTGACTGTTGATGCCAGTCATCACCTCCTGGTTGTGAAGTTTGCAAATTACACATGCTAAGGGACAAAAGTGCTGATAAATTTTAGGTTTTTATCTGCCCTGTTTTTGGAAGGACAATGTCCTGTTTGTACATAGAACATTCCCCTGGACAAGCCCTGCTATTCAGGTAGCTATTAAGGAAATGATGTGATAAGGAAACTTCCTTGGGTAAGTATAATTAAATTATAGTCAGTATTTTGAAGTGAAAATTTGTTTAAATCAATATTTATGAGATGTAGATGAAAATAATAAGGTAAGTATAACAAGTAAACTGTTTATCCAAGTTTATATTTCTACAGTTCTAATAGGCATTCCTTTGAAGTTAGAAATAAATGTAACATTATTGATGAAATGTTTAATTTTTAAACTTATCCTATCTCACATTATGCAGGTCTCTTCCTCTACGACCTCTGCCCCCACCTCGATATTGGCACCTGTCAATCATCTCCATCTCCATAACGTGATAATCTGTGTCTGTTATTCTCTTTCTTGTCTTTGCACTGTGTGGATGTGTGTATGCTCTGTCTCCCATTTGTCACTATATTTAAGAGATCTGGCACTATCTCTTTTGCTGGAGTGGCATTCAACTTGCCAACAGTGACTTTTGTCGTGCGAGTTTATCTACAACATATGTCATATTTGGGATTTCACTTTCTTAGTAAAGTACAAATTCTAGTACTTTTTTCGGTTGAGTCCCATCCGGGATTCGAACCCGTACCCTCAGAGTCAGGCACCTAATCGCCAGCACACAAAGTCAGCCGCCTAGCCCGCTCAGCCACCGCGACTTCCACATAAATGAAAGTCGGACAACTGGTAGTCTAGACTGCGTACTTTGTGTACCCCTCTGATGAGTGTAAATTGGCACGGCTCCCACGGCCGAAAGCTATGATTACACGATGCCATTTAGAAAGTGGTTAAATGCAACATATGTCATATTTGGGATTTCACTTTCTTAGTAATCATAGCTTTCGGCCGTGGGAGCCGTGCCAATTTACACTCATCAGAGGGGTACACAAAGTACGCAGTCTAGACTACCAGTTGTCCGACTTTCATTTATGTGGAAGTCGCGGTGGCTGAGCGGGCTAGGCGGCTGACTTTGTGTGCTGGCGATTAGGTGCCTGACTCTGAGGGTACGGGTTCGAATCCCGGATGGGACTCAACCGAAAAAAGTACTAGAATTTGTACTTTACTAAGAAAGTGAAATCCCAAATATGACATATGTTGCATTTAACCACTTTCTAAATGGCATCGTGTAATCAGAGTTTATCTACGGTGATCACTCCAATCCAATGATTGTATCAAGTTCACTTCCTGGTAATCAGTGTTTCTACTCATCTACGACCCGTGAAGGTCCCGGGGTAGAATAGGCCTTCAGCAACCCATGCTTGCCATAAAAGGCGACTCAGCTTGTCGTAAGAGGCGACTAACGGGATCGGGTGGTCAGGCTTGCTGACTTGGTTGACACATGTCATCGGTTCCCAATTGTGCAGATTGATGCTCATGTTGTTGATCACTGGATTGTCTGGTCCAGACTCGATTATTTACAGACCGCCGCCATATAGCTGGAATATTGCTGAGTGCGGCGTAAAACTGAACTCACTCACTCACTCTACTCATCTACTGTTCTCATTCGGTGTCCATTCTAGTGCACCGATACTGTATGGTGTACTGTTTGCAACTTCTCATTCAAGTGTAGGTGTTCAATTCATTTTTAAGCCTACGATAACTCGGACACAATGTGGGTTGCTGTTTCTCCACATACATCTGTTAACATTATCTACCTCTGCTTCGGTCTGCATGCTCATGTTTATTCAATTGGGCCAAAACAAATTATGGAATAAAAAGTGAATATACATTATGCAGTATGAAGCGGAATGTGATTGTACTTTACAAACCGTGCTTATGGGTCATAGATTCACTTCAGTGTCTCACACTCCCACTGGCCAGAGTGCCGCTTTGGTAGACCCAGGACGTCGTTTACCCCCAGTTTAGCGCTTACTCTTGGAGTGCCGGATCAGTGCTTATTCAGTGTTCCAGGAAATGTAATATTAAAACCTAAAGATTACAGCATCCTGTTTATTGCATAGAGCAATGTCGGTTTTCACATTGTTATCATGCTAAGAGGGATTACAACCAGATGATGAGAGGTAAATATACACGGATTATTTAACAAACAGCAGATAAACAGTAACAACAACACAGAGTGCATGGATCAGTCCAGCGGTTTCTACTTGGGTGGTGAGGCCTACGTGTACTTCGTATACTATACTGGTGTCAAGTGTGCTGCATTACCATTTGGTCATGGACCACTGCTTTATTCCTCTTACCTCTGCTGGGTCAATTACATCGGGACAGGTACCCGTTAGCAGAGCTCCGCTTGCGCTGGATTCAGCATTTTCAATCAGGACACTGCTTGCTCCAGATTCGGCGCTTTTGTTCAGAGCACCGCTTGT
Source organism: Haliotis asinina (assembly GCF_037392515.1). Lineage (NCBI taxonomy): Eukaryota > Metazoa > Mollusca > Gastropoda > Lepetellida > Haliotidae > Haliotis > Haliotis asinina. The sequence continues at coordinate 49,381,940 of NC_090295.1, read as the reverse complement.
TCCTGGTTCAGCGCTGACTCAGTTTGCCAGTTCAATGCTTAGTCATAGGGATCCTGGTTCAGTGCTTACTCACAGTGTTCTCAGTTCAGCACCTTTTTTCCATGCGTCGCATGCTATTTGCTTGGCACTTGTCTTCTATGCAGCTGTATGGCATATCAATCAGATAGGGTCAGCAGGGTCTCCTCTACTCCTGTGGTGGACAGTTTTTCAACCTGGTAGATTCTCTCAACATACTGTTCACGCAAACCATTTTCTAAAGGTGAAGAAGTTATTTCAGATTCGCTGTCCTTTCCGACTCATCCCTTCCCGACGGAGTGGAATCTACATCCACAGATGTTCCAGGTCCTTCCATTGATGACTATAGCAAGGACAATAAGGCCACATAAGGGAGGTGTGGTCAAAGCACACCCTGTCATTGGTCAATGCTTGCTATTGTCCGCCATTTGTGTCAAGATCATTTAGTTGGTCAAAATTGGCTTTCAGCCGACTTGTAGAAATAACAAAGAACTGGTAGGTGTCATGGGAGGTGATCGATAGGCCAATCACCCATGACTATGTTTAGATGAAATTTTAATTAATTGCATGTGATGGTAGAGTAGCGGTCAGGAAAGCAGGCGGAAGATGTACACGGAAGTGTCCGGCCATGTCTAGATACATTTTACTGTGAAGCGTTTCACGCTGGGGATCATCTAAAAAAATTATATTTTGCTAAAAAAAATCTTGAATCCTTGCAATGACATGAGGGCGTGTGCATCTGGATAGGCTCATAGCATGTTTCCACACATGGTCGTAGAGGAAGAGGAGATCTGCATAGTATGAGGTGGGATAAATATATGGATGCACAGTTTATGGTTAAAATTTCCAAAATTGTTTACTCTGTGCCCAAGATTGTATAATTTTAGTTGGGCTATATTTAGTGTTTAGTTGAAGCCACAATTTGATAATTTTCTCATATTTTGTCAAATTATGTTTCATGCATGGAAATGTATCAATAAACTAAAAGACATTTGTATTGATGCATATTATTCATTGACACAGATGAACATCCATCAATTCAAGTGTAGAAATAATGTTTCTCTGTATGACACCACTTTGTTAATTTCAGCAAGCTGATGGTGTGTTCTGAGTACTGCGATTCACTGTATGAAGACTGCAAGACAGCCTCCTTTGAAGGGGACACTATTGGTAAGTGCCCTGACTTTTACAGAATGCAAAATATTATAAGTTGTTCACTGGTCACGGGGATTGCATGGGCTCATGTACGCTCGAGGTTTGTTTATGTTCCCCAAGCCAGGTTTATGGACCCCAAGGGACCAGCGAACAAGGTATTTATCTTACCGAACGCTTAAATTTTAATTTTTGAACTGTTTGAAGCACTGTCTTCTTTTGAATCTGAGGCGAATTGTTTCGTCGCCATTGTGCAGACGACACAATGAAAACAAATTCAGAGTTATCTCCCTTCTTTTCACTGTCAATCGCAAAACATCGGTAATTTCTGTTCATCGTGTGTGATTCAATGTTATTCGAGAAAAAGAAGTACTACCAAGAAGAACCAAATGAGCTTGGCATTCCCAGTGGTGTACTTTGAAAAAAATACATCGTTTGTAAGCATGGTACATTGATACAAAAAATACAAGGGCACTTAGCCAATCTGAAAGCAACTTTCATGTGTGAGGTAAGATGATGTGTCCTATATGCAAGCAATATGAATAGAAGCAAGCAATTGAATGCAAGTCTGTTGTGTTAAAAACTTGTGTTTATTATTTATGTTTGTTGACTTCCTTCAAACTAACATTTGAATCCCCATCTATGTCATGCTTTTGACCTCTGAATATGTGTAATGACATGGTGTCTGTTGAATCATGCCACACGTTTCTATCCTGTAACTAGGAGGTGTGGTAATCTAGTGGTTAAAGCGTTTTGCTTGTTATGCCAAAGACCCAGGATTGATTCCCCGCATTAGTACAATGTGTGAAGCCTGTTTGTGGTGTTTTTGCCGCTGTTGATATTACTGGAATATCCTGAAAGTGGCTTAAAGGTCACATGCAACCAAAAAATCAAACATAACTAAAACACATTTATGACTTATTCATGACATATGATATACATTGCTGCTTTTAAAAAAACAAATAAACACAATTATGAGCGTATAATCGCGATTCAAAAGTGCATTAATTTGTACTAGGGCTTACTTCTCCCGAAACGATGCCCTCGGGTGACCGAACCCAGTCATACTGGGTGGATATGCACTCAAGTGTAACGATGGCTTCCGATTGGCTGTTTCATTTGCTGATATGCTGAGGGTTCATTGTGTGTACATAAAGATGATCTGTTTGAAGGGCATTTTAGAAGTATAGCGAGTCACAAGAAAGTAAGATTTTTTATGGATAACAACTTCTTTTTGTCTTTTTGTGTACTTGATGCGTCGTTCCAGTATGGATTCATATACTGTTGTCAAACAAAATCATATACATGAAAAGAAGTCGTTATCCATGAAGAATGTATATAGAGATGTTGGGTTTGGAAAATACATGTTCTCTGAATTTGCGTTCAATCCAATCAAAAATCATGTCAGTAGAGATGGTAAACTACTGCGTGGCTGGAATCTGTCATTCTTCCAAGTACAAAGCAGGACTTGAAACTGACAAGAGTTTGCACCAGTTTCCGTCAGATCCAGTCATCCGAAAAAACATGAATGTAGTTTGTTTGCAACCCACAGACATAAAAACATGTCATATGTATCACATGTGCCTAATTACATAATGTGGCAGAGACGGGACTCGGGTGCACGAGCCATAAATCAACTTATTTTCTTTGAAGGGCATTTAGAAGTGAAATACATAAGAATGAAGATTTTTATGGATATCAACTTCTTTATATGAGAACACAACGTTTCAGAGTTAATGCTTACTCCTTCATCAGGTGATTGAGAATGGGGTACAGAGCTATATTTATATGTACAGGTAAAACAATAACAAAGTAACAAGTGGAATGAATTAACGAAAGTTGGAAGCCAGTATAAACAAGCGCTGATTGGAAGCCGACAGTTATGATAACAATGATGGAAGCCAATGGTAATACATTACAGATGATAGGATATGTTTACATAACACAGATAGGGGATAAGGACAATGTACATGATTGGGGATAAGGATGGAAGCCAATGGTGATACATTACGCATGATTGGATGATGTTTACATAACACATGACCAAGTGCCTGGGACTTAATCTCATCTATCTGTGTACATTCAACCTATGTATTCATGTATAGCCAATCTACCCGTGTACATCCTTATCTACTTGTGTTTGTACATCATCATCCCCAGTCATGTGTTATGGCTCCCAATCATGTGTTATGGCTCCCCATGAATTCCTAAATTTGTGTATTTCCTTGCATCTCAAGGTAAACCTGTAATGATAATGTCGAGTATTGTCACACATCCTTCATTTAAATTGGGTGGTCAAAGCATGTTGATGCTCCACCTGTCAATCTTTGTGTAATGGGGTTTGTCAGACCTTCATATAAGAGTGAATCATATTATAGATTAAAAAATGTTAATTTATTAATGTTGACTTCCCTGTTCACAGGAACCTTTAACATTCTTTTTCAGAAGAAGTCTTCCATGGGGTACATATATAGCATTAAAATGTCCATTTTAAAATGCCTACAACACTTGTAACAATATTGAATAAATATTTTACAAAACAAAAAACTCGTTTTTGTCTTGTGAGACCACCCCTACAGGGCCCCTACCTGGGCCCCCTACAGCCAAGAGCAGGTAACTCTTGCTGTCTACCTTGTACCTCACTTTTCATACTGTCGTCATACAAGACAGACGTCCATACAAACACTCTCAAGTACTGTGAAGCAGCGAAAAGTACTGTCATCCCCCCCGGCGGTGGCTTCTACTTCCTCAAATGCACCTCCCTCTAAAACCTCACAACCCTTAACTTTCGATGTAATTTCAAATCTTTTGCAGCAACAAATGGCCTCAGTTCACACTCTAATTTTGGACGCGATGTCTGGTCTCCGCCAGGAGATCGGCGTCCGTCCGGAGTTGAGTATGGCTCCCAATATGGCGTCCAAAGGGGTCCCCAGCCAAACCTCCGGTGTTGGTGTGGGGACAACCCGGACTCCGTCTCGGTCTGGTCGATGACGTGCCTCTCTCGCTCTCAGGTGTTCCCTCGACTGATCCTCCGGAGCTGTCTCTCGAGTCAGAGTCGTTGATGCTGGAGGACCACGTCGAGGAAATCATGGAGGAGGGGTAAGGTCGGGGTGGGCTGAGCGAAGCTTCTTTTTCACTCGGTGCCTCGCTGAGGCAGGTACGGGAGCGCATAGCTACTGTCCTTCCTCAGGTGGTCGTTGCCACGGCTGCGCAGTGTCTCAAAGTCACCATTCATGCCGCGTACACTTCGGTTCTACAACGCCAGCTGGTGGACAGTGAGGGGGACAAGGGAGTGTGCTCCCTCGACCCTGGCACAGCAGCTTACGGAGATGCAGTCTCATCTGGGGCTCTATTAGGTCCTTGGCGTGCCAGATGATGTCTGCTGTCATGGCCCTCCGTAGGCTTTGGCTCTCGGTGGCGCAGTACTTGTCGGCCACACAGCAGGCTCTTCTAGTGTTGCTGTACCAGATGGGTTCTACCCTGTTTCCGGGAGCGGTGACGGTAGTTTGAGAGGCCGTGGAGGCTGTCTCCACCTTTAAGGATTCAAAACCCTTGTTTGAGCAGCTTGACCTTTGCCTCGGCGTATCCTTCGGCTCCGCAAGGGCAAGGGAAAAGGTAAAGGTAAGGGCAAGGCTGCCAGGAACAAGCAGCCTTTTCAGAGGAAGGGGAAGTCGGCACCGGCTTCCCAGTAGTTTGTCCTCTGGTGCCCTTATTGACCCCGAATCAAGCAGTCGGAGTACTGCCGACGTTAGGGATTCATTGCCTGTTACCCCATATCCCTGTGGGTGGCCGCCTTTCTCTCTGGGAAAAGGTCACATCTAATCCCTGAGTCTTATCCACACTCAGGGATGGCCACTTACCACAGTGGAAGCGAGACCCACCTCTCTTTTCCAGAATCCGTTGCACTCCAGTGCTGGCTGTTCTGGAGAAAGTCGAGCTGCTCCGCGCCAAGGTTCAGTCATTACTGGTCAAGGCGGCCATCGAGGTGGTTCCAAGGGGACAGGAACAGGAGGGATTTTATTTCACTTATTTCCTGGTCTCCAAAAAGGACGGAGGGTTGAGACCTATTCTAAATCTAAAAGGTCTGGACAAAATGTTGCAGGTCCCTTCATTCAAGATGGAGACACTACGGTCAGTGATCTCATCTGTAGAAAGAGGCGATTGGCTTACGTCCATCGACCTCAAGGATGCGTACCTGCACGTTCCCATGCATCCCCAGTTCAGGAAGTACCTCAGGTTTTCCTTCGACGGGGTATGCTATCAGTTTTGGGTGCTTCCCTTTGGCATCACTAAGACTCCGAGGGTGTTCACCAATCTTATGCTAATCCCAGCGCAAGTGGCCAGGTCACAGGGCAGGTGCTGTCACTCATACCTGGACGACTGGCTCCTTCGGGCACTTGCCGCCCACTTGAGTCGAGATGCGACGTTCGCAGTCATGTGCATTCTCACCAAGTTGGGCTGGATTATCAAATTCAGAAAATCAGAACTAGTTCCCACTCAGGATCTGATCTTCTTAGGTGCATGATTCGAGACAGCGTGAGGCCTGGTCTCCCTATCTCCGGATTGAATTTCCAAAGTTCAGAGAGTTGTTTCTTGAGTTTCTCGAGTCCCCCTCGGCCTCAGCTCGGCTCCAGTTGCTAGGCAACATGGCGGCGACAATGGACATTGTTTGGAGATCACGGTTGAGGATGCGACCCATTCAGTACGCCTTGGCTCGGATGTGGTCTCATTCCCAGAGTTACGAGTCTATTCTCCACACTCCGGGATGGTTGCTTTCTCATTTACAGTGGTGGACGGTGGTAGGGAATCTATCCAGGGGACTGCCCCTGGACACTCCCTCACAAGATCTCTCAATTCAGACAGACGCCTCCTTCACAGTCAATCAGTTTCGGGCCAGTGGTCACAGAAGGAGACGCACCTGCAAATCAATGTGCTAGAATTGAGAGCTGTCCGGCTAGTGTTCCGACATTTTCAGCAGATGGACAACCAGACGGCAATGACCTATATCCTGAAACAGGGCTTTACGGTGTCTCTGTCCCTCCTTCAGGAGGCATGGCAGTTTCTGCTATGGTGTGACCAGTTCAACGTGCGGATGTGTCCCATGTATCTCCCGGGGTTGGACAATGTTCGAGCAGATGCGCTCCCTCGACGTGTTCTGGCCCCGCACGAGTGGATGTTGCATCGGTAGATATTCAAGATCTCCCGGTTGTTCGGGTCGTTCCACGTCGATCTGTTTTCCTCTGTAGGGCTGAACCAGATTCCGGTGTTTTTGCCGGATCTGGTATCCGAGAGCCATCATCCAGGATGCTTTCCAGCTCGATTGGACAGGCAGGCTATTATGGGCGTTCCCACCTCTACCGCTGGTTTCCAAGGTCCTCTCACAGTTTGCCACCCAACCAGCTCGACTGTTAGTGCTTCTTGCTCCTCTTTGGTCGTCTCTAAGCTGGTTTCTGGTGTTACTCAGATTTCTGGCAATTCCTCCTGTCCTATTACCCTTTCGACCGGACTTGCTATCCCAGAACGGAGCGCCGCACCCGAATCCCAGGATTCAATGGGTGGCTTGGCCACTGTCAGGCATCGCCTCCAGGCGAGCGGAATTCCTGCACCAGTTGCAGACACAATTCTGGCTTCACGGAGGGATTCAGCAAACGTTCAGTATAAGGATAGATGGGCCTGTAATGCACGCTGGTGTGTCGACAGGGGGATTCTTGATCCCTTTTCTTCAACTTTAATTGAAGTATTGGAATTTTTACAGTCTCGGCTAGAGACCGGCTTAGCCGCGTCTACTATCCGAGGCTATTCCACGGCTATTTCAGCTTTTCATGATCCGTCCGACTGTCCGGCGGATTAGTCCCCCGTGGGACTTGTCAGTCGTTCTTGATTGGCTGCCCGGTTCTCTTTTTCACGAGCTGTCGTCTCTTTCTCACCAGCTGTAAACTTGGAAGGCTGCCTTTTTTGTGGTGGTAACATCAGGCAGGAGGGTAGGCAGCATTCATGCCATGTCAGCGGATCCTGCTCTGTCTTTCATAAAGACAAGGTCAGCATTAGGCTGCTGGAGTCTACCTTCTTAAGATCGCAGGTGCTTTTCATGTTACAGCACCTATGGAGCTACCTACGCTCGTGCAACCTCCCTCGTCTGGTACCTCTCTTCGACGTGCTCATGTCTTAGATGTCCGTAAAATTCTCAGAGCTTATATCAAATGAACTGCTGACATCCGGAAGGATAAACGGTTGTTCTGCTGTTATGGCGGGGGGAGAGCTGGTCTGCCGGCGAGCAAGGAAACCATTTCTAGGTGGTTTGTCTGTGCCATTTGTATGGCTTACACCCATAAGGGGTTAACCATACCCTCATTCAGTTAGGGCAGTGGCTACATCACAAGCTTATGCGGAGGCACTGCCCATTGAGGAGATCTGGTCAGCAGCTATTTGGAGCCAGCCGAGCACGTTCATCCGACACCATCAGTTGGACAAACGCTCGAGGGAGCATGCTCAGTTTGGTCAGACAGTTCTCACCAGTAGGCAGGGTCGTGACACCCCCTAGCTGAATGAGCTAATGACATTCAGATCATGTACATTTTTTCTCTGGTGGTGGGTCCATAAATTCATTGTGGTGGTGAATTTTTTACTGGTGGTGGTTAAAAAAAACAACAAAAAAAACAAATATGAAAAAAAGGCACTGCAGGTAGGGGCCCTGTAGGGGTGGTCTCACAAGACAAAAACAAGTTTTTTGTTTTGTAAAATATTTATTCAATATTGTTACAACTGTCGTAGGCATTTTAAAATGGACATTTTAATGCTGTATATGTACCCCAAGGAGGACATTCTTCAAAGAATTCATAACCTCTACAGGTTTGTATAATTATGTGTTTTCTTTATTTTACAGGCTACAAGTATCAAAATGGAACAGCTTTCTGTGAAGCCCAAAACTTCCAAGTGGTTGAAGGCACCAACTGCTTCGAGTATGACCCCACTGTGTTTGACATGGCAACAAGGATGTCCCAGTCTTCTATTGTTACAGTCTCTCTTGTCTTTATTGTCCACTTCCTCTTCCACAGTTTCAGGAGACTGCTGTGAAGGATGCAGGAGTAGAGACACTCGACTATCAGCAGAACAGTGCGGAAAGCAAGAGAACAAGCTAAGCTGTGGAATCAGTCTTCATCATGTTTCTTCATTCTGAAGTTTTGTTTGTGTAAAGGATCTGTGAAGAAATGACCCAGAACATGACATAATCGTGTATACAAATATATTCTTAAAAAAAAGTTTGGGATGTTCTTTTTTTTTTCATTTGCAATAAGAAATATTCAGGAGATTTATCAGAGTCAATCAATATTGAAATGATATTATTGAATGTTTTGAGAGTGCATCACCATTTGCACTTCCTTGTAACCATAGGTTTTTGGAATGTAGTCGGTTTTGAAAGGCATGTAATTTGCACATATACGATTTACATTTTAACACAAATGACTAGAAACATACACTAACAAATGTATTATGCATTTCTCGACCTTCTTGAAAAAAACGTCAAAATCAAGAAAAATGGGACCCCATGCACGTGTATGAGGCTATTGCGTTGTGCATGTGCGTATCATGCGTTGTGTTTAGGGGTGTTAATAGAGGGAAATGGTGGTGCGCTCATAAGATGTTTGTCCTTGAAATGTTTGTTAATGTTTACACTTCCTTTCCAAATTGAAAGTTCATTATCACCTACTTTTTTTGGAAGAGTATAGTTAGCTGAATGATAGAATGTATTTCTGAAAACTGATATACATGTAAATATATGTTTGTGATAATTACAATGATTTGACATTCAGAACTAGAAATGATAACAGAGTCTGCGGGACTGACATGTTTCACCCCCGGTACCATTCATCTGTAAATATGTGTAACACAAATGTTCATGTCTCTGTTCGGGTTTGTATCCAGCAGTTAGTGCAATCAGATTATAGGGTTAGGTTTACCCTGACTGACAGACAGTGGAGACGTAAATAGTGTATTTAGGTGGCAAAAGAATGTAAAAATGTTTGAAAACTATTAAAATAAAAATTGTGTGTAATATTGATTCTGGAGTCTTTTCACCTGGGATGTAAAGAACACCCTACAGAATGACGAGGTTAGTTCCAATGAACTGATGAATCTGTTACTACATAACACAATCATTTCATATTATTGCAGTTTTTGTAAATTCTGAGAGTTTCCATTTTCTGAAGCCTTGATGTTTGATAGAATGACTTTGGATCAAATGGAAATTGATCACAGCAGCACTTTTTGCAGTTGGTCTGAGAGGGCTGATTGGTTGAGCTGTTTGAAGTTATTTTTGAAGCAAACCATTAAAGGAATAATTGACTCATGTTTTGGTTAAATCTTCAAAGAATCTAAAACTTTACCAGCGGATGAATCAGTGTTTCTTCCTCAGAACAGGTACTATCAGAGAGACAATTTCACTCTAATTGTAATATTATTTCCTAGGCCAAATATTGTGAACATCACATCAGGTAATGTTCTGGTGGTTTGAGGGATTACTCTTGGTTTCTTTGATGGTTCCATTGTGCAGCTGTAAAGAGGAACCATCCACATTCACTATTCACTCTGGCCTTTCTCTACGGAACATGTGGCCCACCAGCCCTTACTTATGTAGGTCATATAGTAGATGTTCTAGGTCATGTCAAATTGCTGTGACTTGTCAACAATTCTAAGTACTAGCAAAAGTTCACTTTCATTCTTGTCCCTTCCAATCAAGTCATTGTTTTTTTCCATGACTCTCTTTGTTGTGAGTTTTCTTGCTGGCATTTCCGATTTACTACTTGACAAGTATTAAATGAGCCACGACCTGACAAATGACCCCAATTTGCATATATGGGAATGCCCTCCAGAACATTCCATTTGAAACAAGGGGGAAACAGGTTGTTGTCTAAATATTGAAAAGTTTAATTTCCTCGTGCGGATCATGTTTTGATTGTTATATCATACTGCTGCTTGCCAAGAATTAGATGAGCCAGCACAGTGAACGCATTTGTGACAAGCAGACAGGGCCAGTAATCTAGGCCCTATTCCTCAAAGCGATCGTACGCTATGACTGTGACTATGACTGTGGTACGTCTATGTTAAAGTATCTGAGTTACGATCATTGTAGCGCTTATGGCTTACAGATAAATAAAATCATGCATAGGTTTAATGTAGAATGATTAGTTAAAGTGCTGTATTGCAAACAGTGTTATGGTAACAGTAATGATAACGGTAATACTGATGAATCAGGGTTAGACGAGCCACGACCTGACAAATGAACCCAGTTTGCATATATGGGAAGGCCCTCCAGAACATTGAAAAATAAGTGAAACAGGTTGTTGCCTACGATTTGACAAATTCAATTTCCTTGTGCAAATGATGCCTGCGGAACAGGTGATAAACAGAGGTATCATTGAGTTCATGCCATGGTCAGCGTGTATTGCACATGCTTAATGCCAATCTACCTCATGTACATGTAGCAGCCAAGTCTATTCGTCTACATTCCCTGCCCTGCCTACTTGTCACAAACACGTTTGTCATCTAATACATGTCAAGCAGTATGTTTATGCATGTGCTGAAGTGACACACCCAATGAAAGTGTGCCATGTTAAATGTTGGTGTATGAATAATATAAGAGCAAAGCCAAGGATGAACACTGCACATTACTGTAGAACATGTGGCTTTGAGGACTTACTAGACTGGAGATAGTGTCCCTGCAACTAAGTATGCACATGTTATTGTTCATTATTGATAGTTTTCTGTGTTTTCTAGTCAATATGTTTCTGCTCCTGTCATTCCAGTCTTGTGTGTAAGCAAAAGAGGTTGACCTTTTTTTTCATTTGTGATTTGAATTCTGTATCTGGTGATGAGTTTGCACTTTTGCTGACTACTACAAGTGTGCAACATGTTGCATGACTTGACACTTTTATCTCTTCACAGCTATATACAAAAAGATCTTGTGAGACATTTCACGTTGTGAAAGTGATTTGCTCACTTTTGTGATAATTGTATTATACTGCTTTGACAGTAACAGTTATTGTGGATATTTATCTGCATTTATCTTGTGCAATATTCAAGTTTCCATGACAATATTTTACATTGTTACATATATGCGCTATTCCTTCTTTATATTCCCTTTTGTTATATTTGATGGAGGTTTATTTCCTGAGTTTCTGTTTTATAAGTATTTACTGACCCTTGTATCATTTCAGAAGGTGGTTATAGCTCTATTTCTGTCAACTTTTGATTCATGTTTGTGTGTTTTTGTATTTTTCATGTTTTGATTGAATTATTTTACAACATTCAGGGATGAGAAATTTCCGCGGATCCGCGGAAATCCGCGTTTTTTTACATCCCCAGGGTCATTTTTCTGTAACGTCTAAATATATATACAGTGTTAATATTGATTTTAGAAGCCATATTTAGTGTGTAAAATGCCAAAATCCCAGGAGCTTCCGGGGGCCTTCGCCCCCCTGGGCCCCCGAGCAGGCTCCGCCCTGGACTAGCCCCAGACCCCCGACTAGTTTTCAGCTGTAAATGAAAATTTCCATTCTCATCCCTGAACATTTAAACCTGAACTAAGGTCACACTTTAAGTACTCATATAAAACCAAATACGTCATTGGACAACGAACATGTGATTAATGTTGCAGTAGTTTGCTTCTATTTGTGTACTTGGATATTGTTAACCACTTATATACATTGTACATGTGTAGCTTTAAGGCAACATTTACATTTGATCATAGACAGAGATGCCAGCCCTAATGACTTCAGTGGAATCACTATGAATTCTGTAACTGAAGCCTTTAATGAAGGGATATATCAGATGTAAGGCACATTTGGTTAACTTTGTGAGCACTGCAGATAGTGACCTGTTACATGCATTGTCACTCTTTAACTGTCAATAATTTTGATTATAAATATGTATGATATGATTTCTTAGTTGAGTTTGTAATGGGAAAGGTTGAAACTTGTAGGAGTGAAGGTACGGTAGGTCAGTGGTAAGAGCCCTGGGTCTTCAAGGTGATGGGCCAGGCTTTATACCCCATCGGAAAAATATGTGAAGCCTGTATCTATGAAACCTGTGTCTATGAAACCTGTGTCTTGTGTTCCCCACTCTTATATTGATGGAATATTGCAAAAATGCATGAAACCATACTCACTCACGCTAGATGTTGAAGAGTTTAGTTGACAAGGAGGTACGTGGAATGCCTGTATTGTGCTGGTGCTGATGGTGGAGACCCAGTTAATCACACACATTTCTTTATGATCCAGGGTTGGCATCTCTGTATATGTCTTATACTGATAAGGTTGTGTATTGGGAAATAAATTGTATTGTGATTCAGGTCACCTGTATTGTGATAGCCATTGTCAGTGACAGTAATTGTGCATGTCAGTCATATTTTCTACACAATTGTTCAAGTCCCGAGTCATATATCTTATGGTGCTGACATCAGTAGTCTCAACATTTGGTTGCGTGGACATGGATTTTATTTTCTTTTGTATGCAATTTTATAATATTACAGCATTGTTTTTTGTCACTGAATAAGATTGGAAGATCAGACTCGCTGACTTAGCTCATGCATGTCATCATGTCCCAGTTGTGTAGATTAATGCACATGCTCTTGATCACAGGAATGTCTGATCCAAACTCGATTGTGTACAAACCACCTTATAGCTGGAATACAGCTGAGTGTGGCGTAAAACTAAACTCACTTATCACAAAGACAAGTTAAAGAACAGAGCTGGAAGGCTGGCAGTGTTGCAGGATCCACCCACAGGCCCTTCTGTCATTGCGAGGATTACAGATTGTTTTATAAAATATGAAAAGTTTGAGATGACCCCCCAAACTTGGAATGCTTCACAGTATGATATATCTGTTGTAGATCATATCTATCTATCTATCTCTTTCAAATTGTGCATGAGACATATTACTTGACAATAATGCCTGTTTCAGGTAAGTTGAATCTTGATCTTATACCGAAATGGGCACAATCCTGTTTCATTTTCTTTGTTACTGTCACATTCGTCAGATTGTATTAAGACAATTGGAACTCATGTATACTTTAACATAGCTGTAAAATTTATGCTGGTAAAATTCAAGCTTGACGGATCTTGAAGATCAAAAGTTTTCACATTTGTAATTCCAAATATGTGTATCATATCTGAAACCAAAACCAGTACTGTAGCTGTATGTAAGTTCGCATTCTTTGTACTTTGATCTGCAAGACAGTGAGATTTATTTGGTTTCAACATGATTTTATCATATTTTATTTGCAAATGTTTATGATTGTTATTGCAAAAGATCAAAAAGACAAGTTTTTGTTAGATACACATTTGTGTGATGATAGTTTTCAGCAATTCAGCTGTTGTGCAGTGATAAGAAGGAATAAATGTTTATACTATTTAAAACTGTCAATTGGATTTTTATCCCATCTGCATTTGCATCCCATGCTGTCAGAGTAAGGTAGCTAATGACAGCCATCTAATCCACAAAGTCAGCAACCTGAAACACTCAATTGCTGTGGCGTCCACAAAATGGAAGACAGACAACGTGAGCAATGTGAGCCGTACCAATTCACGCATGTCAGACTCGTAAACAAAGTCATTTTTCTGGATTACCACTCTCCACTGATGGGATTAAAGGGGCACTGATGCGGAGCAATTTCCGTGGACTGGTGTAAACTTTTGTTATTGTTTTTTTCCCGTGAGTACCCGGATGATATCCCAGAATTCGTGACTGGTTCGTGACCTCTGCTGCGCAGTCCGTAAGCGCAATTAATAGTTTAATTATAGACAGATCAACTGAGGTGAAGTCATTTGTACTTCATTACAAATGTATTATGAAAACAAATGAAACACTTTGAAGGTTAATCATCTGCCAGTGGTAGAAATGGTAAAAAACTATTAGGACGGAAAAATAACGAAGCCAATGTACGTCTCTATATTTTGTCTCATAACCCTAATTAGTTTATTGTCATATTTGTATGATTCTGAAAATTAATAAAAGAACACACGATTTGCTTATACTCATAGTAAATTTCTAACATAACAGCAACATTTATACATTGTATAGATTGCCAATGTGGATCCTATTTCACACACATACGCGATCTAGTGTGTGTTTTCTGTCATACAGATTCTGCTGAATGCTACAACAAATAAATTAAAACAAAATGCAAATAATGAATGTAAAACAGACTAATTTTATAACAACAGTGTCAGGCTACTACCTTGTTCAGGAATGTATCCATCAATATCCACGTAAAAGAAATCGTATTCCATTCATCTGCAGCTGGTAAATAATCCTGCTCTGTGTCGCGTGTCTTACAACTGTCTCATTTGCGAAAAAGTAACACATCGTTTCACGTCTTTCGTTGGTGAAAACTAGATAAACCTCTCATTGGTCTCCCAAGATAGCACACCTGGCAACTAATTGTATGATGTCCACTATTCTAAGTAATTTAATTGACCAATATTGAGCAATCAATCAATCAACGCAAGGGTGGTTAATTCTTTGAAGGGAGGATGTTGTTTTTGCACTCACACTTTACGACAGGGTGCAGTCATCTACACACACTGCCTTTTGACAAATCCGCTAGAAGATAAAAGTAATTAATCAATCAGTGTGTTATCGGTTAATCCTTTGATCGATGTTTGTTTTTGTAACTCAGCTGATAGACCCTCTTGCATCACTTACATGCACATATTACATAACATACAATACATTTGCCATTACAGACCTTAATTTATAATGTTGAGTATTTACTCCAGACAGGAGAAATGCCAAATGGGAACCTTTGTTGAGTAACCGATTGGTGTTGCTACTAATTATACCTGCTATAAATTCATGAATTGACCATCCAGAGAATGATGACAAATAACACGTGTAGGTTTACACCATCAAGCGCGAGTTACAGCAAGGAAGATGTAATCTCTGTGTCGCATGCAGCCTGAAAACACTTATGGGCCGAAACTGTTTTGAGGATACCGACGGAATTTCGTTACATAAGGAATACACACAGGCATTTGCTGTGTACTTTGGTAAATAAGTGAAATAAGGTGTTTTTTACGTAAGACAATTTTCAGATTTCTCTACCAAAGCCAAGGTCATCGTTTTTTTGTTTACGAATTCAAATAAATCAACTGTGTGTTTTATTATCATAAATAGTAAACCATTGTAGCTACCATAGCTACCAAAATTTACGTATGCTATTTGCTATCACAGCTGAACCAACACTCAAAACTACCTAACTATAAAGCTTTGCAATCTTCCGTACTGAAACAAATGGCTTGCTACGTGCCTGTAGACATCATATTTTCATGTAACATGATTAAATATCGAGGTTAAAAACACAGAAATAGGATTAAATTGGATCAGTAAGTATACCATCCAAGCATCCGAAAAGAACTACACTGCTGGGATATATGGTTACGATCAGACAAGGAATACCATGGATATTTTTAAACAAATGGCGTGTGATGGGCATCCGGCCTCCTGACTGAAGTGAAGAAATTTTGCTAATATGGACAGGAGCCCAGTTCCTTTGTCCGTCACGGTCGAAGGAGTGGACGCTGACCAATTTGCGGTCTGCTTTCGTAATTAGACCGTTGGCGAGAAGCATTATTCGCTCCGCATCAGTGCCCCTTTAACCTCCACCTACACATTCAAATTAAACTACCATAGTACTGTCAGAAATAGAAAGAAGCTGGTTTTTTTCACATTTACGAGGGGAAGTCAATAAGTTCATAGAAGTGGGTGCTGATATATCCTTGGTGATGTTGTCATTGGTGTCATTATTGAGTTGATTCATCTGTGACTCTGTATACTGATACCCAACCTTCCTCGAGCATTTACTTGAGAGTTAGAGCCTTTAAAAGACGATTACCCTGCACAAATCATGGAAACCTCCAAAACTGAGTTTCGTGCAGTTATCAAGTTTCTCACTAAAGAGGGTGTGTATGCAACCGAAATCCACAAACGCATGATCAATGTGTATGGCGAGGAAGCCCCTCAATATTCCACTGTGGCAAAATGGTCAGCTGAGTTTAAGCGAGGTCGCAGCTCCTTGGAAGATGACCCACGGTCAGGAAGACCTTCTGAAGCCATTACAGAAGATACAATTGCCCGGATCCAACGCTTAATTATGTCCGATCGGAGAATAAAGGTGGACGAGATAGCTTCAGAGTGTGGCATTTCACATGGAAGTGTTTGCACAGTGATCCATGAACACCTGCACATGTCCAAGGTATCCGCAAGATGGGTCCCTCGTAACCTAAATGCACATGATCGTCACCAGAGAGTTGAATCCAGTCGTGAGCTGTTGGACATCTACAACGCTGATCCTGATAACTTTCATGCTCGTCTGGTTACTGGGGATGAAACCTGGATTCATCACTGGGATCTCGAAACCAAACAAGAATCCATGCAGTGGAAGCACAAGCATTCTCCTGCACCCAAGAAGTTCAAAACACAACCTTCTGCTGGCAAGATCATGGCAACCGTTTTCTGGGATTCAAAGGGTGTGATTCTCATAGACTATAAACCACCTAAAACTACAATCACAGGGGCTTACTATGCTGACTTGTTGAAAAGATTGAGAGCGGCCATCAAAGAGAAGAGGCGTGGGAAGTTGACAGCTGGAGTCATGCTTCTCCACGACAATGCACCAGTCCACAAGAGCCGTGTTGCACAAGCTTCTCTTCAACAATGTGGCTTCGAACAACTAAACCATCCCCCATACAGTCCAGATCTGGCCCCCAGCGACTACTATCTGTTTCGCAATTTGAAATCTCACTTGCGTGGAACAAGATTTGCCAATGATGATGACCTCAAGGCAACAACAGAGGCGTGGCTGAGGGACCAATCTGAAGACTTCTATTTCAAGGGCATAGACAGTCTCAAAGACAAATGGGCAAAATGCATCGAGGTTCAGGGAGACTATATTGAAAAATAAAACCAATATCACAACCATTGTGTTCTGTTTTATATCGAGTTCTATGAACATATTGACTTCCCCTCGTATATCTACGATTTATGTAGTTCATGTGTGAAGTGTAAAATATCTGTTAAACTAAGCTCGGCCTACCTACAGCCTTGGTGGTAGGAAGATAGCAAAAATATAAAAGGACCTATCCCGGGAAAAACTAGTGCAGAAATGAGCAATGTGTTTGGCTTTTTTAAGTCCAAAGTGATTTATTTAGGACAGACCATGACTATATGCAAATTGGTGTGTGATGATATTGTATTATAAAGGACACGTTTCAAATACCCATGCTTAAAATAGACTTACCTTCATTATGAATGATAGCTGAGGTTAAAACTGAAAAGTTTAAAACAGTTGAGGATGTCGATATAAAGTCTCATCACTAAACAAGAAGCAGGTAGGAGTGGTCCTCTCAAAAGCAAGACAAAGGATAAAATACCTTTGAGATGACTCCTTGTACCTGACGGCAGCACATACATTTCAGGGTTTATACCCGGACTGTCGACAACAACAAACAATCCGTTCAAATTACTTGTCGACAGTCCCTCGAAAGGGAGATGATATTCCACATGAGTGACTTCACGCCCTAGGTGCTCGCAACTAACAAACCAATTAAAATACAGTGTGAATTTAACCCCCCACCCCCTCCCGCTAAGTAACGAGGGATATAGCGTTCATTCTGACCGTGTATATTCGCACAATACATTTTGATATAGATATATATTATATAAATGAAAAAGGTATTTACATTTGAGAATTGTGATGATAAAGTCCATTTCAGTAATCTGAATGTTTGGCCAAGATGAAGCAACTCTGACATGTGGTCTGTGTAGTTCAAGTCAGTAAGACTGTCGGCAAGAAGGTCGGCCTTCAACCAAATACGATGGACAGGTGACATCTGCACATCTCCAGTATGTTTTCTGAGCTCTGCGTCTCTTGATTCTGTACTTGAATCCACTGTGGTAAAGATTCTGACCTCCATTAAAGATCACACATACTTTAGAGGGTGCAGATGCATAAATCACTCATGACATCGTTATAGATGAAACCCCATCATTAAAACTGCTCATTTCGATCTTTAATTACCTTAATTCGACCTTTTTGACAACAGTGCACAAGTCTCAGCCGCAAATGAAATTTCAAGCAATCAGAGCGATGCGTCTCCGTAACGTAATAGTAAGTATAGATATGTTGGTCTACGCAGAATTGCACTTGCTGGTAGAACAGCCAGGTACTCAACAAGCGTGTGTTGTGAAGATGTGGGTGATCTCGAAAACCGTTATCTGGTTACCACTTGAGATGTTCAATGGGAGTCAATGTCCGAATCGGTGTCGCTGTCGTCCGAGTCTACCCTGATGACGACTGGCATGATGGTGGCATGGTCCAGTCCACTTTGTTCCCAATAATGTCTTTCTATTTCTGTCTCAACGCACTTTTGGCACGTTTCCTACGTGATGGTGTCTATTGACTGTTGAACAATCGTCTGTACTTTCCGAAGTTTGAATGTTACATTTTGCCTGCCAGCATCCGATTTCATGATACCCCATATCAGTTCTATTGGGTTCAAATCGCAATGATAGGATGGCAATCGCAAAACTGAATGACCATGTTCTGTAAGGTACTCGTCAACCTTAAAGACAGGAGTGCATGGTGTTATTTGACAGTTTTGGGTGCTTTTTCTGTATACGATATTGCTTTGTTTTGCAACCATTCTATCACGTCCCCCTTCTTACTGTTAGTATCTGATGTTGGGCCCTTTGTATTAGCAGAGATACTCTACAACAGGGATAGGTCACTCGCTTGCTTTCTTTACCATTTGTACTAATTAACGTGTGCCTCGTCATGCTCCAACGCACACAGTGACTTGGCTCTTTCCCAGTACAACTTCAGTTGTGTTTAACCAGGGAGACTATATAGAGTACTAGTATATACTTTGTAGATTATCCCTGGTTTAACAGAACTTCAGCCATAGCATATTCCCCTCATAAGAAATTAAAGGTGTATGTGAAAGATGTATTTGAAGTGATAACTAGAAACACTCAAACAACGGCGTATAGTATTTCAATGGCGGATCAGAGGAGATCGGCGATACGTCACATTTTTCACACACCTCAAATACACCCTAACAATCTTTTTTTCGATTATGAAGCTATCACTATTACTTGCAAAAACATTTCAGCTGATAGTATATTCCCCCCATATGAAGTAAAGGTGTATGTGAAAGATGTTTTTGAGGAAGTAACTAGGAATACTAAAACAACGGCGTATAGCATTTCTATGGCGAAATGTCATATTTTTCACACACCTCAATTACACTCTAACAATTTTTAAGTCATAAAGCTGTCACTATTACTTGCGAATACCTTTCACCTAAAGGTATGTTCTTCTTCTAAAAATTAAACGAATGTGTGAAAGAAGGTTTTATTGGCACAATTTAGTCTATCTTCGCGGTGAATCGAGAATAGAAGCCAGTGAGCTATAACTTACCGACCTGAAACTTTACTACAAATCTACTGTCCTAATACGGACACTAATACCAAATATTTCACTTAAACTGAAGTGACAAAATAGTTAACCGATCTTATACATGTTGGAATTCAGTTGTTATAACACTCAGCGAACTTAATCAGCTGTTGAAAATAAACCGGGCTCAATCTTAAATACTACGCTGCCACCATATTGGCTACACTGGTTACGTAACGACCCGAGACGTACGTTCAGCGGCTTTTCGAGGAGTTGCTTCTCCCCTTCTATATAGGCTCCCTGGTATTAGGTATTTGAACTCACGACAATCAGACTTTTGGGGGGCAGTGCTGGTACCAATTGATCTTGTACCCATTCTAAGAAAACCATCCCGTTCATTTCGGCATGATAGTCTCGGTTGTCTTTAGATTTTGCCTTCAAGACTAGGCAGGTAGGACCCCCCGACACTTGCAACCAGCATGGAGCACAATCAGTTGCTCTTCCTTGCCAAGTGGTAATTTTCTGGCACGGGACTCTGAAGAGGAGCTAGCGAACCATTGTGTCCCTGTGGTATGGGAAGCATTTACCCATGTTTCGTCCAAATATACAGGCTCGTAACCCTCTATACGTTTCTGTTGTCGAATTGTGCGCAAGTACTGGTTTCTTGGTCGAACAATATGAGACCTCTCGCACAGCGCACGTCTATTTTCTGAGCCTACTTTTTGTAACGGAAACCAAATTTGTGAAGCAACTTCCATAAGTGATATTTTGAGTTGTCTCCATATGCTTTTTCGCAGAATACGCAGAGAGACAAAGCTATTTTGTTTATATAGAGACTTAATGGCGTTTCTAACCAGCTGTTGTTGAAATGAATCGACTTTTTCACATCATGTTTGTTTTGAGACGGTCCCCTTAGTTGTGTCCGTGCAGGTTGAATTGGTACAGTTTTTCAAGATAGATTTTAACTTCCCATCTGTCATCCCAACAGCACGTGCAGTTCGTAAACGATAGCCAAAGCATATTGAGGCCTGCCCCTTTCCCCTTCGTTATTAAAAAAGTTAAATACTTCGCAAATAAGTGATTTAGCGTCGTGTGATAATCTCATTGTTTCAGGTACTGCAGTCACGAATGTCTGGTTTGCCGAGCAAATAACACATGTAAATTTCAGACGTGCTACCTCGCCCACCTGGCTGTTCTACCAGCAAGAGGCCCCCCTCGTACAAAATAGCGAAAGGTGACAAGAAAATGATGATCCTTTGTTAAACAACTTTTTTTCGGGTGTCCCAAATTATGAGACACATCATCAGAGATGGTCTGTCGATTTCATGTGGCTGTGCAATATTTGGTTTTGTTGCAATAATTAGATTTATTGTTAGTGAGCAATTCATCGGTCTCAAATGGAATCAAACGGACTGTGTAGGTGGTATAAACCTACAAGTTATTTGTCATCATTCACCTGATGCTCAGCTAATGAATTTTTAACAGGTATGATTAGTGCTAACGCCGCTTAGATTACCCGGCAAAGGTCCCCACTTGGCATTTCTTGTGTCTGGATCGATCAAAGGATTAACAGGTAACACGATGATTGATTAGTTACTTTTATGCGGACTTATATGGGGATTTGTCAAAAGGTAGTGTTTATGTATGTACATTTAATAATCTATACTGAATACACCCTGTCGTGTCTGTGTCTATGTAAAAACAACACTCTTCTTTCAAAGGATTAACCGCCAATACACTGATTGACTGCTCATTGCTGGCTAACTAAATTACTTTTTTTGAAAGAATGCAATTATGCAATTAGTTGCCAGGCGTGCAATCTTGGGTGACAAATGAGACTATACAGCAATGTGAAAAACCTGAAACGATACATCACGTTTCCGTATTTTAGACTGTTAAGAGACACATCACTTGGGAAATCTGCAGATGAATTATATATCACTCGTTTTTGTGGATACTGATAGATACATTCCCTGAACAAAGTTGTAGCCTGGCATTGCTCCTATAACTTTCATTTGTTTTAATTTTAATATTTGCATTTTGTTTTCACTAAGTTGTTGTAGCTTTCAACGGGATCATTGGTTTTGTCGTGAAGTGTAATGATACATACGACATACACAAGGGCGTGCGTGCAAATTATGATTCATGTAGGCAAACTATAAAATGTCTAGATATTACATTCCTGCTATACACTCGCAAAACGATTATATAGTTTCAAAATGCATACACGTATGATTATAAAGTAATTAGGATTATGATACCAAATATAAAGACGTATTTTGACAAGTGCCTACATACTGGTGAGTGAACGTTTCCAAACCAAGTAAATTTAGCAAGTGAAGAAATTTATCGGGCAGTATTTTCACTTCGACCCCGACCTCGCTTATGTTATGTTCCAGATTGTGTCATGCAAACTCCTTTTGGTCATGATTCAAATACATATTTAACTATAGTAGAAAGGTGTTTTGATTTCCTAACTTGATGAACACAAAGCATAATCGCATTAATTCAAATGGACTTTAGTCCGTAACTTCACGATTTTCAAAAATGGCGGTGTCCTGTCTGACGATGAATGCTATTTAAGTTTGTACAATAGGATTTTGCATGACATTGCTTATAACATAACAATTTCACTCTTCGAAGCGAGGTGGAGGTCAGTATAATATTACTTGCAATGTTTGTGTCACTTCGACCCCCACCTTACTTCCGTGGAAGAAGTCGTTATGTTACAAGTTGTGTCATACAAAATCCTTTTGGTCATGATTCAAATACATATTTAAGTACCAGTAAAAAGTAGTTTTGATTTTCTAACTTAATGAAAACAAACCATAAGCTCAATAATTCTAACAGACTTCAGCCCGTGACTTCACGATTTTAAAAAATGGCGGCGCCCTGTCTGAGTATAAATGCTATTTAAATTTCTTTTCACCGACTTACAAAATCAAAATTACTTTTCACTGGTAGTAATATATGTATACATTAGGATTTTACATGACATTTCACTCTTGGAAGCGAGGCGGGGGTCGATATAGTATTACGATAATATTGTCACTTCGACCACAACCTAGCTTCCGAGGAAGAAAGCGTTATATTCATGCAAAATCCTTTTGGTCAGCAATGAGTAGCAAGCAGTCTTGGATTTTGAAAACTCGATGAAACTTGAACACAATTTTCTATCCTGTAAGGGTGGAAGGGGGCGAACCATCCGATATACCACAGGCTTCCACAACGCTCGCTTCGCACACACAAATAACCAATTTAAGCACAAACTACGGGGTCCGGTGGAAATCTGTGCATCTGTAACACCATCACCCCAAGGAGCAACTGACGGTAACACAACAATTCGGCATGTCTTTGGTGACGTCGAGAAATCAGCAAAATGACGAGTTTCCTACACATTTTCTATACATTTAACTGGAAATCGTTCCTTCTATGACGTCACTGCAGGGCTCTGGCGACAGAGTTACGTAGCCTGTCTGTGGTTTCGTTTGCGGGCGAGAGAGAAGCAGACGGCTTTTTAGCAACTTTCAAGTGCTTCGTATTAATTAACCAAAAGTTCGGGGTTTTCAAAAAAAAAAAAAAAGAACAACCACAACAACAACAACAAAAACCAACAACCCAAAATGGTGTTCCGTTTATGACTAACCAGAAGTCCTTCATATGCAGTGGTTAAAAGAGTAACCAAAATCGAGTTTATTCGTTCTTTAATGTTGTAATGTTGTCAGTCAGTGAAACCCGCACCATAGCATTTGCCGTTTTGACAGAGGTAACAACAATTTCCTGATCTATTATATATTCCCAAATAATACATGTTTTCAACAGGATTTCAATAATCCTGCTACTCCCAATTTCACAACATAATTTCTGGGATTTTGTTTTTGGTTTGTGGTATGTGAAACTCCAAAGTGGTAATCCTTCCACTTGCATAACGTAAAATAATAGTTCTTTGCAACCTTAATTCTCATTCAAATTGTAAAATGTTCGCTAACTAGGCGTATGTCAAGACTCCTATGTACAATGCATCCGTTGGTGACTAGTCATTTGCATGAGGACGTACTGTTCTAACCATACCTCCTTGGTGATGGAAATGCGACGTGTGTTACCGTATGATGCCCCATTTGGTTTACACATGTAATTAAAGTACATGTAATTAAAGTACATGTAATTAAAATGCATGTAATTAAAATGCATGTAATTAAAGTACGAGTGTGCAGGTGACAGTGAGAGCCTCCAACTGTTACTTCAAGTGAAGTCTCCTCGCTAGTCTACAAAGCAAGTGCAGAAGGTTCAAGCGAGCATGAACAGGTTTGAGACTTTGTAATTTCTATGCACTGATATAATGCACTGTGTAATCAATAAAGATTATGTCTGATGCCTACTATGTTCGTTTATTTGTACGTTTCTTTGTACATACGGCCCGTGATTCAGATATCCGATAATTCGCTTATCCGGACAATTTCAATAAAAACACAAGCGCTCGGATAAACGGGGCACGACTGTACATGTAAATGAGAGAAGATATTTGACCCGAACGTAATCCTTCATCAAACGGTTTCTTATTTGTCATCCTGGTAATGCGAGTCTTTACGTGTGAGAACCATAAACAGAACAGCACGCCAGTTAGCCCTGACCGCGGATTGTTAAGTAAGGTCATCGACAGTCTAAGTAAACTTTTTAGTCTCGGTGTATTTCGTT
Source organism: Haliotis asinina (assembly GCF_037392515.1). Lineage (NCBI taxonomy): Eukaryota > Metazoa > Mollusca > Gastropoda > Lepetellida > Haliotidae > Haliotis > Haliotis asinina. Next base: position 49,357,627 of record NC_090295.1, on the reverse strand, counting down.
ACACTCCATCACTCAGTCTAACAAACCTAGTAGAAGGTTGCGTCAGGTAACCTTTCAGCGACCAATGACCGTCAAATCAAACGCGAGACGGTCAAACAGATTTAACCAATCAGAAAACAGCTACTACTTAGGGATCGGGGGGACTTTCAAAATATTCAGGCCACTGACACAGATCTGTCCACAAACATCCACAATCCGTAAATAGTAAACTTTATCTGACCTGCAGTAAAGGGGGGTGGGGGTTTCTGTTGACATGGTTACCAGTAGCTATTATTTCCGCAAGATGACATCCTTGAATGTTGCCCAAAACACCATTGTCACTGTTGTCATGGTTGTACGTACGCCGTGTGCATCACCCGGAAGCGAGTGTACGCTAAACAGCATTCGGAATCGTTCGGGTTTCAACCCTTTCGAGATAAAAAAAATCAAAAGGTATGTGCTAATGTCAATGCTTTCGCGATTTGGTAAGCTGTGTTCTGATTGGTCAATCTCAATTTAAAGGTTACCTGACGCGACCTCCCATAAGGCTCAGTTAGACACAGTAGTGGAGTGTAACAAAAAGTACTGAGGATAAGTTTACTTAGACTGTGTGGACCGGAGCCCAGTCCATTTGTTCGTTACGGTCGAGGGAGCGGGCGCTGACCAGTTTGCAGATTGGTTTCGTAATTAGACCGTTGGCGAGAAACATTATTCGCTCCGCATCAGTGCCCTTTTAAGCAGGTCAAGGGAGGTAATAAATTCATCGGTCTCAGCCGCAGATGCATTCGTGGCAGTGTATAGGCTAGTGGAGATCCACTGGAAAGTACATCCTGGAGATATGCCCTGGTGAATAAATGCTATTTAGGTTTGCTAGAAAATCAAAAATACTTTTGCATGACACAGCACGTAACATAACAATTTCATTCTCGGAAGCGAGATGGGTGTCACTAAAATACTACTTACAGTATTATTGTCGACCACAACCTCGAAAACAATCTAAACAGCATTTTCTATCATGGAAGCGAGGTAGACTAGGAGTAATTGATTTTGTACATGACAAATACATGCAACTCAGTAAAAACCATCATCACCTCCCCAACCTCTCTCTTCCCCTGCCAGCCATACATTATGAACGGTCTCTAGCTAAGTCACATTTAGTGACAACATTTCAAGTATGTTTTTCGCAAAAAATCCCATAAAACGTTGTCCGAAACGTTTTACTGGCGTGAATGTGCATGTTTCCGGAATCGAATCGTTTTGATTACATTTCATTTGAACATATGATGTTAACTCTTCAAACATGTATAGAATAACTCTGGAAACAGTTAGCTGGTGTTTTGTTCAAAGCGTAAACCATGAGAACAAAACGTAATTTTAAAATAGTGTACATAACAGTTAATCAAGTGACCATCAGCATGAGCATCCATCTACCCAACGGATACGATGATACGTGTCAACTAGAGTCTGCGTGCCTCATCCCCCGATCCTCTTTCCTATGGGCCTCTTTCGACAAGCATGGGTCACTGAAGCTCAATTCTAACCCGGATCTTCGCGGGGCTTTCACTTTGGACGACGCTAAATCGCAGGACAACAGAATCGAATGCAGGCAAGCTCTTCACAGGGAGAACATGTTCCCTAAGCTCTCTATGTTTAAAATGTTACGAGAGCGTTACGCGCTGGGGAAGAGCTTGACGAAAAGCTATAATAAAGGGAAGTAACTCTGGTTCGTACACACGTGTTTCTCTTGTGTGAACCACGAGGCTGATTTGGAACAAATCCACACTGCACATATGGATCATTTAAAAGACGGATGGTTTAGCGAACTGAGCGAGCTATGGCCCGGCCAATGTATGTCTCTCCAAGTGGAGAAAGTTCTTTTCCATGAAAAGTCAAAATATCAGGATGTCTTGGTGTTTAAAAGGTTTGTTTACAGAACGATTGTTATTACTACTAATAGTAGATCGATTGCTTTCTTTCATGGAACCTCAGCAGTGCCAGTGAAATGGGAAACGTTTGGGTAATTAAAAGAGTAAGAGTTCCCGCCGTAACCCACACCCCTTCAAAAACCAAAATTATAAACTGACATGCTTACCTCACCCTAAATATATATATATATATATATATATATATATATATATATATATATATATATATATATATATATATATATATATATATAAACTAGAACAGATTTAAAGAAAACAAAAAATGAACGTATATTAGTGTTGGAATATTACACCAGGTAAGGACTCACCTGAAGCAAATTTACTATGTAAAAAGAGGTGGGTACTCCCAGAAATCTTTCCTATTAAAAGTGACAACCCAAGACACACTGAATCTACAAATTTAGACGATCCGTGAAGATCAAGAGTAAAATATGTCTTCAGCAACCCATGCTAGCCATAAAAAGCGACTAGGCTTGTCGTAAGAGGCGACTAACAGGATTTGGTGGTCAATTTCACTGTCTTGGTTGACCCATCATCTGTTCCCAGTTGCGCAGATTGCTGTGCATGTTGTTGATCACTGGATTGTCTGGTCCAGACTCAGTTATGTACAGACAGCCGCCATGTAGTTGGAATATTGATGTGTGCGGCATAAAACTAAACTCACTCATTCACCACAGTACCACCACTCAGAAAATTGAGTTATGTGACATGGCAGTGGTAGGCCATGGTGGTCCAGTCATTATTGCACATCATCAGGGTGTGAAACTTGTAAACATTTCCCAGACCAGACCATTTTTACGTAGACGTTAGACTTGCCAGCCCTGACTAAGACTTACTGCCCTCATATAATTTAGTTTTGACAAGCAATGTGTTTTATCATCCAAATGGACTTCATCATTTATATCAGGGAGCCTATATAGAGAGGGGAGGTGAAACTCCTCGAAAAACCCCTGAACGTATGTCTCGCTTTGTCACGTGACCAGTGGAGACAATATGGCGGCAGCTTAGTATTAAAGATTGAGCTCGGTTCATTTTCAACAGCTGATTACATTCGCTGAGTGTTGTGACAACTCGGAACCTACAAGTAGAAGGTAAGTCACCAGTTCTGTTACTTCAGTTCTAGTCACATATTTGTAATTAGTGTCAGTATAAGAAAATATGTTTGTAGTAAAGTTTCAAGTCGGCATCTTGTAACTCTCTGGCTTCAATTATCGGTACACAGCGAAGATAGACTGAGTTTCGTCAATAAAAGCTTCTTTCACACATTCCTTTATGTTTTAGCAGGGAAATATACCTTTAGTTGAAAAGTGTCTGCAAGCAATAGTTATAGTTTTGTGACTTAAAAACATGTTGGGGTTTAATTGGGGTGTGTGAAAAATGTGGCAGATCGCCGATCTGATCTGATGCGCCATTGAAATACTACACGCCGTTGTTTGAAGTGTGTCTAGATATTACTCATCACCGTCTTTCACTTACACCTTTAATTTTTATGAGGGGAATTTACCATCAGGCGAAAGGTGTTTGCAGGTAATAGTGATAGTTTCATAATCTAAAATAAATTGTTAGGACGTACTTGAGGTGTGTGAAATATGTGCCATCTCGCCGATCTGATCCGATCCGCCATTGAAATATTCCACGGCGTTGTTTGAGTGCTTTTGTTTCAGCTTCAAACACTTCATTCACATACACCTTTAATTTCCATTAGGGGAACATACCATCTAGTGAAAGGTGTTTGGAAGTAATAGTGCTAATTTTATAATTTAAAAAAAAATCAGTAGGGTGTTTTTGAGGTGTTGAAAAATGTGCCATCTCGCGGTTCTGTTCTGATCCACCATTGAAATAGTATATCTTTGAGTGTTTCTAGTTATTGCTCCAAAACCTCTTTCACATGCACCTTAAATATTTATGAGGGGAATATACTATGACCCGAAAGGTGTTTGCAGGTAATATTTATAATTTGATAATCTAAACATATTGTTAGGATGTATTTGAGGTGTGTGAAAAATGTGTCATCTCGCTGATCTGTTCTGATCCGCCATTGAAATACTACACAGCATTTTTTGAGTGTTTCTAGTTATTGCTCAACAAACTCCTTTCACACACCTTTAATTTCTGTTAGGAAAACGTTCCATCTGGTGAGAGGTGTTTGGAAGTAATAGTGATGATTTTATGAATTAAAAAAATAATTGGTAGGGTGTATACATTCACAAGTATTTCATGTGTGTGAAAAATATGACATCGTTGATCTGATCTGATCACTCATTACCTCAAGCCAATGTTTGAATGTGTTTAGTCGTCCTAAAATTCATTTCTTTCAAATACACCTCTAAGTATTGAGGGGAATATTCTATCTGGTGAAAGTGTGAGGTATGACATATCTGATCTGTTCTTATCTGCCATGGATGCCTTTGATGCTTGAATGTTTTAGTTCTGAAACTATTGTTGATATTTGACAAAACTGCAAAGGACGTTTTAATGCTTTGTGATGGTTTTAAACTTTCTGTTTTTTAGGTGGGAGTGACTGTGTCAGTTGACATTCTGTCAGTATCCATGCATTTGCGCACATGCAAGAAGACATCTGGTCATCTTCATTAACTGCCCTCTTAAAAAAAATAATTTCGACTTTGCCACGACCGTCCATTTGTCCATTATAGACTGAGTGTCTGTAAGAATGAGAGTGACTGAATCTACAACTCATTAACATGTGCTTAACTTTCCAAACTGTATTCCTGAAGGAAAAAGAAATAAATATGTGTTCCTCCCTCGTCACATTTTTTCTATCAAAAATTAAAAATCAAAGTCTTACTCGTCACTTTTGAAAAGAATGTGCCTGAGAAACATATTTTTATGCAGCCTAAGCATTCCACACAAACAGAAAACCACTGAAACATAATGATACATTTTAATTGTGTAACAGATCATTTCAAATACATATAATAACAGTGTTTGCAGTTCTTTAGTTTGCCATTTGGCCATCAGGGCTTGCTGCCACTTGCAGTCTTTAAAGTCTGCATAGCCATTTTGTTGAAATCAAACCAATAAAAACAAAATAGTCTTCATTGTAGAGAGTTTCACAGTCCCTACAAAATCCATTAGTGAAGTGTATGGAGCACAGAGAAGTTTACATTAGTTATAGACTGCTGACATTCCTATGCGGCACTGAATATATAATACTATGAAGTGAAACTGGAAGTTATCCTAACATGAAGGATCAGGGATAATTCCTGAACATTAATACAAATTATGGGCAAGATGCTAGTTGAAAAGAAATGAGATCTAATTGACAGAAGACCACAAGGGCCTGCAGATAACTGAAACTGTTGGCCTGATACATTAACAACCGACACTGGGCGTCTGGGCTGGCGATCAATCCCTGTTATAGAGTATCCCTGTTTATATTTAGGGGAGAATTAACAATAATTAATTATAATGAAGTATGATGAATATCTTCATACACATGTCTAAATTTTAACCTGATTGTAGGACAAACTGGTATTCTTTGTTGGAAATAATCTGTCACAGGTGGTTGGGCAGGCAGGTGTTTCAAACGCTGGCATGAATATTGCTAAATGCAGTGTAGAAACATATTTACCCAACCCTGTTTTTGTGTGAAATTTGAAGTTTGTGAATTGAGGGAAACACGGAACTAGTTAAAACTACAAGGAACACTTGATTTATATGCCTCTTTGTAAATGCATTCACTGCATGCAACTCTCAAAATATATCTTTAGCATGGTATAATTGTTAAAATTTATATGTTTCAGGTTGATGTGATAATTGTTGCAATATTCATCCTTTGATTGTAGTCATCAAATCTGACCTTGCATCAGTTAAAGGGGCAGTGATCCATGGCTTGACAGTCTTACACTGCCACCAACCAACATGTAACACTAAGATGTTCATGTCACAAACCTGTTAAGAATAATGGGATATCATCAAGGTACACAGAAATATAAAACAATGACAATCGTAGCAACCAGTCTTGCGAGCTGTAGGTCAGTGCCCCTCATATCATATGGACAGTGTGATTTAAACATTAAATACATATTGGTTTGGATAACACTTCTGTAATAAATGAAATAAGAGAGAGGAGAGTTGGCAAAATTTACTGCGCCATACTGCAACGTTACAATGCCTCATAATATGACAAATATTGAATGCAGAACAAATAGCCTCATGCATAGCTTTACAACAATGTGATTGCTTAATTAACGCTAACTAAAAACACTCCCCTTGAATCCTACAGACTTGAAACAATAATATACAAAAAAATGCAACTTTAGTAGTATATACAATGGGGGTTTTAAAACACTTTCAAGAAAAGTCTCTACAAAGCCTTATTTACTAAATAAGGCTTTGGTTGGGCCCTTAGCTCTTGCTACTATTACCCCTACTACTTAACGTGTGTTGGAGGTAACACTGTGCCGTACGGTACGATCAATAATTCTTCTCTTACAAACCCCCTACCCGGCCCATCCCTCAAGTAGTATAAGTTAGGTTCGTCGGCTTTCATATCCACTTTATCTATGTTGTAAGTTTTGACTGACCATATAGGATCGGTGGCCCGCTTACGGCTATCACCCTCGTGTTCCCCCGGCTGGTATAGATACCTCACTAGGGCCCTATCTGGTATCTGTTTCTCCTTCCCACGCAATGGAGCGGCCGACTCTGCAACTATTGATTTTAGTTTGATAGCGTCTGCCGGTTTCTTACCGGTGAGACGGGTGACTTCATGGTTGATTGCCGACACCACCTTGGGTAACCTCGTGACCCATTCAGTCGATCGTTTTCCAGGGGTGGTCATCTCCCTAGCATACTGATGGCCGAACAAGCGCTCAGCCAAAGTCCTATTAAATCTCTCAACTATGGCTTGGCTGCGATGGGCTTCGGCCGTGCCACGCCTGACCTTTGTATCGTGTTTGGCTAGCAGTTGTGACACGGCACCCATGAACTCCCGTCCGGGGTCAACTTGCAGCTCTGTTGGCCACGTCAGCGGACTGTGTTTGTATATGCTTTCGAATCCTCTGACTACCTGGGCCGAATCTTTCGTGGTCAAGGGTTCGGCCTCCTTGTAACGACTGGCTACGTCCACTACGGTTAAGGCATACTTGTACCTCTTGTCGTGGGGTAGGAACAGTAGGTCTGCCTGGTGAACGCTATTAGGTATGTTAATACCGAACCTCCTTCTAGGCACGTAGCGTGGTGCCGGCAAATAGATCTGCCACAGGGCTTGTTTTTCAAGCCACGCTTTGGCTTCCTCCGGGGGTACTCGTGCTATTTTAGCTAGCTTATCTACTGCGCTAGCTCCTTTCCAGTACCCACGCGGGCTGTAGTAAATAGCCTCAAATTTTTTCATGTCCATACGCGTATGTGTTTATCCCATCAATAGCTGTCCAACGTTTAGTGTCCATAGGCGACAGGGACGTCTTGTTTATAGTCAGTCCGTATATCTTATGTCCATCACTTCTAAGTGTGTTCATTTTATGCCTAAAGGTACGGGTCTTGAACAGGGCTTCCTTGAATCTGGCGTGTTTGATGTGTTGTTTCACCACATACTTCTTAACCCCCTTAGCCTTCCGGATCTCACTATTGTCGGCTTTCAGTATGGAGTACATCTTAGGTCTCAAACCTATGTACTCGGCTATGGGCGTGCCAGCACACTCGTCCTTCATCTTACCTAGGACCTTTTTATTTACCGTACTGTGTATGGTATGGGTCTTAGGGTAGTCGCTGGTGTCGTATAAATCGAGGTGTTTTTTCATGTCCTCGTACACGTCCTCGGTTCGAATCTCCATCAGCAGGGAATCCGTGTCAGTGTACAGCATTTCACACCTGTCGCCGTACTGTTTCTTGAGCTCGTTGTAGTAAAAGTCGTACATCAGGTGTTTGGATAAATCGAGGATGCTCATCCCCACGTAAACAGGCCGGTTGAATTTTATGTGGCTTTTCTTCATGTGTAGGGCAACCAGGTTGTCTGTGAATATCTTACTACGGTTGAATGCCGGACTGGCTATCAATCTCCTGAGCTTGTCTTCCTCACTCGACCGAACCAGCTTCACGGTCACGCGTTTCCTCAGGTTCTCCATAGTCTTACCAAACACCGAGTTGTTCATGAGCTTGTAGAGATTTTTCTCAAAATCACTGGTGGCTTTTTTTCGTAGGTCTGTGTTCATTCTGATGTAGGGCTCCATCCATGGGCTCTGGTCGAACATGAGCACCCTGTGTATTTTGGTCAGCCTCATACCCAACGACAGGTACAGCTGTAGGTTGCGATAGTGAACGATGTACTTGGTCTTATTCATTAAGTTAGGAACGAGTTTTTCAACGTCTGTCACACGCCCACCTAACAAGTTATGTTGGTACTCAGACATCCAGTCTGGGTTAACCCTCATACGTTCGGGGGCCAGGGGGTAGCTGTTGTGTGATGTGTGTAATTCCTTGGTATACTCTAAGTCAACCTCGAGGATATACCCTTTGTTCGAATCTGGTGCAATCCCCATAACATCAACGTGGGGTACCCATTCGAATCCCCCTGTAGGTAGATACTGGCTCATGGCCCAGCCGTACAGGTTGTTTGCGTCGAGGTAGAGAATGTGATTGGTTGGCTTGTTAGGATCGTAACCTTTCACGTATTGATTATTTGCTTTCGCGTATCGTTTGGATGCCATGGAAATCCCACCTCGCAAGCCTTTCTCAATGAATAGGTGCATGTCGTAATCTGTGAGCAATTCCAAATTAACTCCGGTCTTTTTAAGCAAGGCGTCCCACGACAGACCTGGGCTGGTGTAATACCATGCGGGGTCGAGTTTATACTGCTTGAAACACGTCCGCCTAAACGTCTCAAACACGTCGGCTAACAGCAGTACATCTGTACTCAAGTACAGGTCGTGATAATCACCCAGGTTCTTACAACCCAGTTTATTCCATACGTTAGTCGCGTGCGAGTAATCATCTCGTGAGACGGACGCCTCATTCAGCTTGCTATAAAAGCAGTCAATAGGGGGTAGTCTGGTCTCGGTGAACTTGACCCAACTATCCATGTACTCATAGGGGTACACACCCTTCCTCATAAGCAGGGGTCTAGTCTCGGCGTCTGTGTATCGATCGGTGATAGGGAAGGCATTGTTGGCCTTGACCAGACTGTCGAGTGACGACAGGAGGAACTGAAACGAGTCAATGAACCTAAGTCCGTTTAAGCTGAAGGAGATGTATCTCTCCATGTTGTTGGGGATGCACGTTATATTACCATCGATTTTCGCGATGGCCTGCATGATCAAGTGTGAGTCGTACCCTCTCAAGTTGTGAAAGACAACGGGGATGTTTATTGTCTTAGGGTTGATTTTAAGCTTGAGGTTGCACGCGCTGTGAGCGGCGCCTCTATACTTACCAGTTATGTGGCAGTGATCTCTCACCGAATCACCGTTAAGTGGTGAGTCACACACGTGACAGTTAGTGCTACTAGCGTGAGCTAGCCTGTCGACTCGGGTCATACGCATGGGAGCGATTCTATACAATGTATTCCTAATAATTTTTTCTTCCTCCTGCAAACACTTTAGAAACCTTTCAGCCGCGTCAGGGCCCCTATACACTACCGGAGCTTTCGTTTCCCCGTCACAACGGACGACAATGTATCCAAACCCACAGGCTTTATGCTCTTGTGTTTTGTGGGTGACAACAACTAAGGCTTCGAAGTCGGCGTATATGATATAAGGCACAGACATTTGGTTCTTGTGGTTACTGAATTTTAGGATATTATCACCTTCATTAGGCATGTCGACTCGTATGGCCGTCTGCCCCACACCTTGACAATCATCCCGGTGGGATTCTAATAAATCAGCTCGTGTGAAGCCATGTAGGCATCGTTCACAGAAGTGGGTCTTTTCTCTGTGTGCCGATTGGTCATACAACAGCCTGCTAAAGTGTTTTATCCATGTGTAGTGATACTTGTCACCTCGCTGGATCATGAATATATTGATAACTTGGCGATCCTTCACCGGGCTGACCCTGTGTACTATTGTTGTGTTACCTTCGTGCCCAAAGACATTTATAGCCAGATTATTCTGTTTTTCTACTTTAGTGATCTGGGATATGGGGGTGGGTTCATCTATACCATCCCAGTTGAGTCCATCTTCCTGAGGATAATTAGAAGACCTGTTCGGATTAGTGTCAGCTGGAAATAAGGCTGACCTGATAGCTAACCTCAGGCAATCGTTTCCTCTATTCTTAACGTTTACTATGGCATGTTTGTTCCTATAGTAGGGGGGCAAGGCTAGGTATGACCAGCCTCTGAACGGCACGTAGTTAGCTATGTCTACATTATCGATTTTATCTACAGCCCACCCGGACCCCAAGTGTGTGTAGCGTTCTAGGTATTCTCGTATCTGCTGAAAACTGGTATCGATTGATGCGTCAATGGTCTCTGTATGTGTGACGACCTCTTGTTTACCTCGGAAGTAAGGCTGAACATATTCATCCTGCTTATCGAGCGACATTTTCACTGTGATCTGAAACTTGATACTTCCTAGGTTATTTAGTTCCTGGTTGACCTTATCAGCTATCAGAGGCTTGATATCTGTAATGTCTATGTTTCTATCAACGTGCATGCGCCAACCTCTCAAATAGTTGCCTACAGCGCGCTCAGTGCGCACGAACTGTAGGTCAATAGCTCTATTCTGTCGTAATAATTCTACAAGCTGTGGTTTTCTCATACGGGAATACCCGCCTAAACCCAAATCGTGTGCCTCGGCTTTCAGTTGTTTTACAGTGGGTAAGGGGGCATGTGATAACAATGCGGTTAACCCGGCTCTCCCCAGGTTTGAATAACCCGTGTATCCAAGCTGTTTTGCTTGAGCTTTTAATTGTTTTACCGTAGGAGGGGCTTCTAAACCTAGTAATCTCAACAATGCTGACTTCCGCATTCGAGAATACCCGATCACACCTCTCTGTTTTGCGACCCGCTTAAGCTCGCGTACAGTAGTCATAGTGTTTACACCTAACATAACCAATGTCTAATTGGAGTCTATCTTGAGCAGTCGCCTACGTTCTTTTATGTAGCCCTTTTTATTCTCGTAGATGAGTTGATGTCTGACTACGTTCGCTCCGTGAGCTTTACATAGACAGTAGTGCCCTTTAACCCCGATACCACACACAGAACACGTGTAGTTAGGACTTCCCATATGGAAACAACAGAACCCCTGATTCCTGCATTTCCTACCACAGGCCTCGGTCTTCCCCATAAGTATGTATTCGCATTGGTATGGAGCGGGTCTCATGTTTACTTATATAGGTATTTAATTTAATTGCTTCGCAACCAACGCAGTAGCTGCTATACCCAACACTATGAAGCCCAGTTCACGATTCATTTGTCCCTTGGATGGTGTGTAGTACTGAGCGAGTGTGGGTTTATTGAGCGGTTCCAATCGTTTACCAGTTAGTAGGTAGTATTCTTTCATTGCTTCATCGACATCGTTGAATGTTTGAACGGCATGGTTTTCACGCTGGAGTTGTTCGTTAATAAAATCGATCCTCTGGAGGCGTTTTTTAGCGTACTCGGCCTGTGCCTTTTGTAAGTTCTCAGTAGCGAGATCGTGCCGCTTCCTTTCTTCCTGTATTTCAGCCGCGTGATCATATCTTAGTTTCGAGAAGAGGAAATTACTCCCGGAAAATGCCAGGGATTCACTAACGCCCCACCGACCATCATAGCTATCGTGGCCATCCTATATTTATTTCATTATATTATCAGGTATTATCCCTTGTTTTACTAGGATGTCTTTTGTGGCCATCGCCATACCAAGGTTCATTATGAGCATACCCATATCCTGCAGGTTGAAATCTAGCTTGATAGTTGGTTGTTTAAGCACCATTTTAGTCAACCGAGCGTACCCTACTGCTAGACTGGCGACCACTGTGGCGTGGTATGCGTCGTTGACGAACGTTTTCCCCTCAGACATTATGTATATATAAAAATATTTTAAATTATAACATGATATGCGGGTCGACCTCTAATTGTGTTGGGGTGGGGGGTACCACCTCACGGTGAGGGTTTCCCTCACGTGTATATAACCACGAGATAGCCAAGGCAGCAGTTACGCCTACAACCAACAACAGTCGGGTTGGGTTGGTCACTGTAATAATTTTATGTTGGTTACACCACCGTTTTTAACCGGCAGCTACTCTCTTAGGATTCTTCTGTCTGGTTACTGTTGGAGGTTCCTGTGAAGGGGTCACTTCCCTCACTGTGGGGGTTTCCTCCAGTGGAGTTTCCCTCACTGTTGGGGGTGTGGGGGGTACCCCCACTGGGGTTTCCCTCACTGTTGGGGGTGTGGGGGGTACCCCAACCGTCATCTCGGGAGCAGCATCCATCTATACCATTATTGTTTTTTCTCTCAAATTGACAATGCTTTGCCGTGATAATCGCCGCCGTCACTGGAGCCAACAACATACCATATTTGTGGTACAGCCCGCAGCTGATAGAACTCACGGCGTGTTCGATAAAAGGGTCTTTCTCGAGGTCTTCCCACAGGTAAAGTCGGTGCTCTGGTGGAATGGGAAGGAAGTATGATACAATACCGGTGTATATCTGGGTCATAGCCGATCCTATTGTCTTTGTCATTTCTGCTCCGAGCCGGGACTTGTATCTAGCGTACAGCTTATCGATTTCTTCGGCTGACATTTTGTGAATTTTATCCGGAGTGTAGTCTCCAAAGTAATGTTTGGCTTTGCCGCCAACAGCCAACGCCACCAGTTTCTCTCGCTTATCATCAGTGGGGAAACCCTCCACCAACAATTGTTCGAGCAATTCCTCACACTCCATCTTATAATATAACAAGTAAGATTTAGTTTTAACTATATAATACCCGATGCAGACAAAACACAGAGAAATGAAGGTTAAGTTGCACACGACAAACACTTCAAATATCATAGCTATACTTAGCATTTGCTTAGCATTTGCTTAGCTTTGCTTAGCTTTGCTTAGCTTAGCTTAGCTTTAGCACACCCTATATGCTACTGGTTGGTCGGTCTTGAGCACGAGCTTAGCGTGTTTAGTTTCAGCGAGCTGTTTCTTCACCCGTTCCCGTTCTAATTTGCTCATCACATCGTTCTCTCTCAAACACTCCTCTAACGAATCCCTGTCCTTGCAGTGAAATAAGGCCACCCATCGCGTCTGCTCCCTGAGGTCTTTCAACACCGAGTTGAACTTCTGCGTTAGCACCCAGACGCTGTGATTTGCATGCCGGCCGGAGAAGGCCAGGTACGATAGCATGTCTCTCTTTTTTGTTATCTCGCGATTAGCGCTGCAGTCGTCCAGTATGAACAGCGTCGGTTCCCCTTTAAATTTCTCGTGAAGAGCTTTCAACCAGTCCTGCAGGCGTGTTCCAGGGTCGATTTTGTGTACGTCCGGGTCCGTCATCACCCAAGGTCGCGCGTACGTTTTATTCATGCTCGGAGTAGGGCACATGATAACGATGTTATCGAACACATCCTTGTAGTAACCCTCCACCATATCCAACACGAAAACGGTCTTCCCACAGCCAGTCTGCCCGCACACTATGGCGCAGTGTGGGTCAGTGGGCAGTGGGTGGTACCCCCCATCAGTAGATGGCTTGCACGAATCTCCCATTGTCTATATTAAGTTGCGCGTCCATAATAACGTACAGATATAATTTCAACTTACCAGCGGGTTGAGCCTTCTTAGTAATCTGGATGGTTATCCCTTCGCTGCCGTTATCTATACGGCGCCCGCTACCGTGCAGTTTATCATCATCCGTGGATCGCATGTCCAACCATAGGACGTACTTGGTGGTCAGGTATTCACCGATCTGCACGGAGCCGAGCTCCAGGTCCTTTGTTATGTAATCCCCCACTGGTAGCTTTTTTCTCATCCCACTGCTGGTGTGGTCTCATACCAAGACTGAACAGCTGGTTGGGCACGCCCTCGATGGTCACTTCCACCTTTTCAATCTCGGGGTTGAAAAACTTCTCGCTGTCCCTCCGGAATGGCTCGTAATCCTCCACGGGGACGACCAGGATACCTTTCATCGATCGCGCCGGCACGTTCAGGTTGATATTCCACACAGTGTCGCTCTTATCTCGCACGACTGATCTATGCCTCAGTACGCGATCGTACAGGATAGCCATCTTCCCAGAGTACTGGCTTCGAACCTGCCTGGCCAGCTCCGGGCTAGTGACCATGTCGAACTCCAGAGAGATGTTGTCTATGGCATAACTGGCCTCATCACCGTTCGGCGTACGCACTACTTTGCTATAGTCGTTAAACGTGAGCTCGTATTCGAGCCTATCACCCAGCGCGGCCTGGTAAAATGGCGCGTGTCCCGTGAGCAACTCGAAGTCGAGCGGCACGCAGAATCGATTCCCGTATGCTCGAGCGATGGCCTTTTCACCGTCCGATAGCTTGTCTAGCTGGTCTGTCGTGAAGGCATACCCTATGCGCGACCGGGTTGATTTGCTGATACCCTGGTACACATCATTGACTCGTTCTCCCTCGCTTTTCCAGAGATCCCCGTAGCAGTGAAACACGTCGCTGTCGTCGATACTCAGCACCTCGTTACCGCTGATCTTGACGGTCGTTTTCTTGATGATAGCTCGACCCACGTTCCGCACTAGCTCGCGTTTGTCGTTGTCGGAGGTCAACGTGATATTGAACGCCAATCGAACAGTGCCTGGTACAATGAGGTCATTCTCACCAAGGTTTGGAAATCTAACCAGCAGAGTTTGATTCTGGTCTATCTTGCTGGGATTGTTGGTGATGGTCACCGACTGGCGCACGGCTCTGGCGCCTAATGGCTCTCTCAATCTTCTGAAAGGATCTAATTTTCTGCCGTACATTGTTATGTAAAGGAAATATATTTTTAATACTAATGGATGAAGACATACCTATGGATGATATGTGGGACGATAGTGCCCAGGCATTCAATGATGACCAGGAGACCTCATTCTCGCAAGGTGACGAGCTCATTAAGGGCGCCGTCGACGGTTATTACAAAGCAGTTGAAAATAAATCCAAACTCGAGTCGTCGGGAAGGTACTATTCCAAGTTTACCATCGATAGCAATGGCACGCTGCGTTTGAAGGCTCACCCGGAGATCGATCTCATGCATAAACACACGAGAAAACCGCTTGCCTTATCAACATTGGCCGGTAAACATGGAAGTAAGTTTGTCCAAGATGAACTAGGCTTCGAAGAGTACGGTGGCGCGTGACTTAAGATTCCTTCGAAGTTAGTTCAAAGTCTGGAAGGCATCAGGGACGCCCCATCGGATCAAAACATGACTTATGATATTAAAAAGGTGTTGGCCGACTACGAGAACAAGCCCTTCCCGGGTCTCGAAATTACCTTTCGGGAACTGAAGGGGTTGGACCTGTTGATGCAAACCATTCGTGGTCAGCTCTGGAAAAGCACGGCCAAAATGAGTGAGATAGACGACCACATCGCCTATGAAAGGAAAAAACTCGGTGAAACTGAGGACGAGTCTATGAAAGCCACCATCGAGGAACGAATACGTAATTTGGAAGATGAAAGGCAGACCTGGTTGGAGACAGCGTCCGGCTACAAAGAAAAGCTTAGATCCCAGACCAACCGTGTGCGGGAAACCATCAATCAAGTCCTCCACCGAGACACCACGTTAGCAGACAGGATTCGGATATTGTTCCGGGAGCAAGGGATCACCATCGCCAGCATTCTGACTGCATTGGGTTTCATCATATCAACCCTGGTGGTGTCACTGACAGGTGGTACCCCTGTGGGGCCTGCCGGCGGCGGAACCCCAAGTGGCGGTGGTGTTAAAGACTGGATAAAAAAACTCGGGGAACGCCTAGCTAAACTGGCTGGTAAAGCCGCTGAAGCCCTTCCCGGCATCCTGGGTAGCATCGTCTCGTGGTTGTTGGGCGCTCTGGCTAAAACTGCCACGTGGCTCAGTCAAAACCTGTGGGCAGCCATCGTCGCCGTGGCGGGTCTGGTGTACGTAGCGGCTAAGAAATTTTTAACCAAATAAGCCCCAAAGCTACCCCACCAACCACCAGGGCCGTTTTATTATCGATGTGATTGGAGGCCTGAATATGGGGGTGTGTGGGGGGTACCCCCACATGAACTTTAGACTCCGGGGGTGGCGCCACTATACCCGTTTCACGTGGTGGGATGTGTGGGATATAGGGGGTGTTAATATCGGGGTTGATACCCAACTTTTGAACCGCCGTGGCTATGACTATTTTGTTGTTATAATCCACCACTTTTTTTACTCTCAGTTGCATATCACTCGGAGCCATGTACAGCCCCACGCCGAACACGTAATTGACTTTCGATCTGGCGTATTCTAACACGTTTTGGTAACGGTCGATGGCCCGCGGGAGATCAACTGGAGAATTGATAGCATCCTCAACGTTGGCAACGAACTGTTTCTGAGCGTCGTAAGCAGTTCCCTTACCGAGGATGTTGGAACGCGTCATCGACTGCGCACCCAACAGCGCCCACACGTACGTTCGAATCGAGTCGTTCAACCTGACTACCCCGGCACGAGTGAATCCTTTCCACGTATCCAGCATAAACATTTTCCACCCGTCTGCGGTTGACTGCTCCACTTTCTGGATTATGAAAGCAACACCACCTTCAAAATTCATACGATCATCCCTCCATTCATTACTCGACAAAGCAAAGTCCTGCCTAAGTATACCTCGTTTCACTAAATCATCACTTGCATCTTTCACTGGTTTTGGCCCATATTTGGTAGGTTTAGGAACAATATCATCTAATACATGGAAAAAATTCTCAGTACTAAACATTTTTCGTTTCATAAAGTTTGTTAGTAAATCTTTCTTAAATGCTTTTACTGAGAGCCCATCACTGTAAGGAATACCCAACCCGTGGTTCAGCCCCGGCAAACGCCAATCCGTCTTCGGGTTTATTTCGAATTCATTGCAAATACGTTCGTAGACCCGTCTATCGTACAGGTTGTTTGTTGCGTCCCACGCTTTGTCCTGTGGGAGGGGGGCGCTGATCTCTTTAAGGATACGTCTGACCTGGTAGTACACGTGGAACTTGAACACAGACTGACTCAGCGGTCCACGCCGAGTGTCGGTCAATGTCACACCACACCCCGTTGTAGCGCACCACACGGCAAAATTTAATTGATTCTGCCAGAACTGCATAGGGTTGTTGAACCAAGCGTGGACTGCCTTGACGTTAGTCACCGAAAGCTTATACTTATCGAACACATCTAAAAGCTGGGCATTGAAATACAACCCAGGAGCAACCACGATCTTCATGGGGGAGAAATCTACGTCCAGTTTAGGGTAAAACAACATTTTAAAACTCTTATATAATGAGCATATATACTCTAACATGTACATAACACTTCCAGGAATAACGAGCGGTGAGGCCGTTCAGCTGACGCACGCGATCGATAACACGTCAGGCCAACTCGAAGTCGCACTCTGCGATATCACCTACCTACCGCAATGGACTAACATCAACGCCAGCAACAATAAGCTGTTCGTCAGTGGAACTCGCAGTCAGATAACTGACGGCTACTACAGCGTGTGCTCTCTAAACGACGAGGTCTTCAAACCCCTGGGAGCCGAACTCAAGATGAACGACTCAAACGGCACAGTGGTGTTAATCAACAACGGAAGAACCTCCTTGAGGCTCGGCCGACCATTAGCGAGGATACTCGGTATGTCTCCTGACGAGATAAAACCAACAACAACCGTCACAGGCACGAAGTTACCCGACCTAGTACCGTACCGAGAGCTGTACATTCATCTCGGTCAGGTGAGCACAACGTACAACATTCAAGGAGGTCACCCTTCCACTATACTGAGAGCAGTGCCGGTGAAAACTGAGAAATACAACGACGGTAGAACCGAGTCGTTTTCACCACGGCAGTATAAGAGATTAACCCAGGGCAACATACCTGAGCTGATAATATCGGTGTTAGATATAAATCATAATCCTGTAAATATAGGATACCTCAGCTTAACGCTTCATGTAAAATGACCAGCGCACAAGGGCCCGGAGTGAAAAAATGCGTTAATATCGGGATCTCCGACCTCGGAGACACGCGCGGTTTCGACGCTCCCGGAGTAGATGGTAAATCGTATGCCTTGCAACTGAAAAACAACATTTACAAACGCGTTGAAGTCCCCTCTGGTGGAACCCTAAGTGATATAGTAGATACCACAAGAGCAACAATCAACACTAAGTACGCCCTTGTCAACACCGGTAATAATAACTGGATAATATACCCATCGTTCGGGGGTAAACTGTTCGACTTAGACGATGTTGAGAGCACTACCGTCGCCCGAAACAAGCCATATATGCTCGTCTTCACCGAAGATGATAAGTGGGTGTTGTTACCCGATAACGACTGGTTTCTCAATATTAGACTCGGCTCCCCCTACGTGTTCACGGATAATAAAGACAACCACCTAAACAAAGTCGTGAACAATGGAACCCTGCTCGTGGCTTACGTCCCAACTCAGAGACATAGCGTAGTCGTCAGCCCACTCAACACTATGGCAGCCCACATGCTATCGAGTAAACCGGCCATACAAAACGTGACATTACAGTTGGTGTCTGAATTCGAAGGCGTGGTCAGTATACTAGAGAGTCTACCGGCAAACTCAACACTGATCATCAAAGTCTACCTAGGGGAACCATCGGGGAATGATGTAGAGATCGTGAAGGGGATCAAACTCGGGTGGGGGAAACGATACCAGTATCAAGTTTGCAACGTTTACGTGCGGGTGGGTGTCGGCTCCAACACCAGTCTGCAGGGGGTCAACGTGATCGTGGAAAACAAGATATCACTAACCAAGATCTTCCTGCCTGACAACATACACTTCATGGGTATGAAGTTCACCCCTGAATTATTATCAGAAAACCAGTTGGAAATTATATCGTAATAGTATAATAATGACCAGTCATCCCAACACTACGCTTAACGACCTAGGAGATACGGAGGGATTCGATCAGCCTGGTGAGGAAGACGCCTTATATATCCTGCACTTCAAAGACAACGTGTACAGACGGGTGTCGTTATCAGATTTAAAAGAGCCCAAATGGTTGATCAACTTAACACTCGCCTCACCTTATCTCACATTAGACGAATGGGGGGATATCTCTAAGATTAGGAACAACGGTATCTGGGCCGGGGATTTCATTCCGGAGATGGAATTACGCATGATAACTATTTTGGACGGGGAAAAAAAGGGGTTAAGTGCTGGGTCAAACAATAGATTAACATTTAGCAGTAATCCTGATAGAATATTCCCCCCTTTCACACTCATCATAGAAGTCGTCTTTACGTATTTATTCAATGAAAACCCCCCAACAGTACACCAAATTTTACCCGGGGTGTCAATACACTGGTCTAACGAACACATGCACCAATATTGTATTGTTATACAACGGGATACCACGGGTTCTATAAACCACTTAATAAGCCTCAGTGGGGTTTTTATTACAACAGAAAGGTATATTAGCCTCTCACCTATTACCCTGACTAATAGTCTAAATCTTGTAGACTTCAAATTCATTGATAGACTTTTAACTGAAACCCAATTAAAATATCTTTCAAAATATATATTATAGGATGGGTCTGTACCCAGTCGTAGAGGAAGTAGCGAAGACGCTGGAAACCGTAGATGGGTTCCGCTTGAGGCAGTTATGTGATGTGAAACGCCAACTAGAACAAGACCGTGACACGCGGAAAGCACTATGTAAAAAGTACCATAGAGCTTTCAATATCGTGGACGGGGCTGACACTACCCTTATAGCAACCAGCATGGGACTAGGGGCGGCAGGTGTTGGGTTGTTGGCTACCATCGTGGCTGCACCTATAGTGCTAGGTATTGAAATAACAGCTGGGGTGGCAGGGGTGTTAGGGTTGGCGCTTAAGTTAGTATCACGCAGACTGCATCGTAAGGCATTGAAACACGACGAGATCAGGGTTCTGGCCGAAGCAAAGCTCAACACAGTAAGTGGGCGTATTTCCACGGCACTCTCTGATAGTAAGATCTCAGAAGAGGAGTTTCGTTCAATCCTCTCTGAACTCACAAAATATAACGGAATGAAACAAGATATTTGATCCAAATCTCGTAAGTCTGCTATCAGCGAGGACGAGAAAAAAAAGTACATAGAACAGGGGATACAAAAAGCCCAACAAACCTTTATTATGAACACCAAAGAGATCATAGGCGGTTCACGTTAAACTGTTTCATCGATATAAACGTGACATAGGCACAGTGTTACCTCCAACACACGTTAAGTAGTAGGGGTAATAGTAGCAAGAGCTAAGGACCCAACCAAAGCCTTATTTAGTAAATAAGGCTTTGTAGAGACTTTTTTTTGAAAGTGTTTTAGAACCCCCATAGTGTTACCTCCAACACACGTTAAGTAGTAGGGGTAATAGTAGCAAGAGCTAAGGACCCCACCAAAGCCTTATTTAGTAAATAAGGCTTTGTAGAGACTTTTCTTGAAAGTGTTTTAAAACCCCCATTGTATATACTACTACTTTATTACTGGAAGGAGCAGGTGCTAACTTGTATACCAAGCAGGAAATTAACCAGTGTTGCCATGCCAGTAATACTACTGGGTGGGAGGGAGTGGTTAAATCTTGCCATGCACGCCATGCCACCATGCTTGCCAGTTTTAGTGATGTAATGCAGGGGGAAGCAACTCTGCTCATCATACAAAATACCATATTCCTACCACTGATTAAAACCGAATTTAACCGGTTAAATTTCTATCATATTCATGAAGTCCAAGTCTGGAAAAACTGTTGGGTATTGTCAGCTGAGCTAGTAAATAATGTATGTTGTAATGGAGGGCTTTTTGGTGGCATGATAGTCCAAGCGTTCATTTGTTATGATGAAAACTGGAGTCCAGTGCCTAAAAAGAGACACCATGAGATATATGTGACTCTCTGACTTGGTTGAAGCATGTCATCGTATCCTAATTGGTTACATAAATGTTCATGATGTCAGTCACTGGACAGTCTTGTCCAGAATCAGTTATTTCCAGACTACCGTCATGTGTCTGGAATATTGCTGGGTGTTGCTAATACTAAATGATTTAACACATTAAGTGTTAATACATCCTTAAAATACATTTACAGTGATAAACGGATGATATGCACACTCTTACACAACTCTAGCACAAAGTATTTACTGAAATAACTGTTTTTGCTACGGGCAGGAAAAAACACAGCGAGACAGCATTATAGACGTGGGGACATGGCCAGCCAATCAGCAGCCTGGATTTCCATCCATGCAGTTGTCTCAGAGTTATTTCCCTAAGACCATTGACAAAGTGATCAACTTCTAATAGGATATATAATTATATATATCTGCCATGTTCACCAATGACCAAACATGATCATTTTTTCACAAATAGAGTTAATACTGTGCAGTCCTAATGAGAAGGCATTTCTTGTCCCACCATGATATTGGCTCGTCACGTTGAAGACCCCATTCCCCAAATGCATACAATATGTGAAGCCCATTTCTGGTGTACCCTGCCGTGGTATTGGTGGAATATTGCTAAAAGTGGTGTGAAACCATACTCACTCCTTTATTGTGTGTTTTGCAGTGAAACCGTATTGGTGAATGTAACTTTCAACTAAAACGTAAAGCAAATAAAGTGAAATAGGATTGCTAATACTCTTAATTTTACCTTGTCAACTGAACAATGGAATTTCAGAAATTTATTCAACTTATGATAAAAGTTCTCTAACAAATAATCACAGCTTCAAAACACTCTGTTGGTTTGCATTACAAGGGGATAAGTGCAGTAGTTGGAACAGTGAAATAAATGCATGTGCGATATGTGATGAGTGTTAACTTAGACCAGTGTTTCATTTAATGTGCATACCCTCTTGTAATACAAACCAATCATAGCGATTTGAAACTATGATTTGAATGTTTAAATGGCAAGGTCAAATTATGAGGATTTGCAGTCTTAATATATTTGATTTACATTTTTGTTTAACATGACATTCATCGGTACATTTTTACTGCAAACAGATTATAAAGTCAGTGTCATACAATACTTATTAACTTGCTCATGTGAAAACAATAAACCTTCAAAGGACAGTTAACTTCCACTGTTTTTGGAACAAATGTTCCAATGTCTGTTTGTATGCATTATGAAGTTGTCATTTTTTGTGTATTACAGTAAGACATACGGCAATGTCCTGGTCCTGGATGGTGTGATCCAGGCCACAGAGAGAGACGAGTTTTCATATCAGGAGATGCTTGCACATCTACCTCTGTGTTGCCATCCAAATCCAAAGAAAGTAAGTTCTTGGTGTATTGCACCATGGCTTTGCTTCAGAGAGGGGATATGCACAATTGGTAGGATGTGTAATGCGTGTCAAAATAGAAAAACTGTGCTGATTGATAATCTTGATATCAGGAACTTGAGCTTAGGTATGGTTGGTTGGTTTGTTGTTTAAAGCTAACTCATACTGATTACACAATGTCAATTAGAAAGTTATCAAATGTAACGTGTTATATTTGGGATTACGCTTTCTTAGTAAAGTAAAAATTCTAGTACTTTTTATTACAGTTTGACTGAGTCCCATCTGGTATTCGAACCCACACCCTTAGAGTCAGGCACCTAATCACCATCACTCAGCCACCTATCCTGCTCAGCCACCACGACTTCCACAAGTCAGCTGACTTTGTGTGCTGGCAGTCAGGTGCCTGACTCTATGGATGTTGATTCGATGGGACTCGTTTGAAAAAAGTACTAGATTTGTACTTTACCAGGAAGATGTAATCCCAAATATGACATGTTACACACGCATTATTCGAGCTATCTGGCAATGGTCTGTACCAGACAATACAGTGACAACAGGATGAGCATCAATCAATGCAATTAGGATATGACATCAACCAAGTCAGCGAGGCTAACAACCTGATCTTAATGGAAAGAGTTTGTGTTAAACAATGGGATGATTTCTTTATTTCACATGAACTTGTACACTTTTCCACTGTGCTTGTGGGAATCCAGTATTAATGTCAGTATCATAGGTGTGTAGTGATGACAATATATAACATGTTACACTTTCTTCAGGTGTTGATCATTGGGGGTGGTGATGGGGGCGTAGCCCGTGAGGTCCTGAAACACCCTCAGGTCGAGAGAGTTGACATGTGTGAGATCGATGAGGTAAGCATGCCCATATTTGTATTGTGTGTAACTGACAGACAAGGGAGACAACTGATGGGTGTGAGGCCAGTGATGATAGCGTGTTTGCATGTACATTTCCATATGAGATATAGGGCCCATAGTTGAAATAATGATGGGTGGAAATAACCCATTGCCCTCACATCCCAATCCACTGGGCTTTTCTGTTGGGCAAGCAACCTTGTATATCATGCTGCAGGGCTCGAAAATTCCACTCATCCACTCGTATTGACGAGTATAAATTTTTAACTTACCTTACCATAGGTCATATGCATATTACCTCAAGCTTTGCTTGGAAGAGATAAGACAGTCGTTGATTCGCCATTCTCATGAATGGCTACCTCATGTATCGACGAGTGTATAGGCATGGAAGTGGCGTGATCTCCTGAACCATGCCAGTGTGGACCTTTCAAAATTCACTTTTACTTCAAGCGCCCTTGTGTTCAGACTTTTCGTTTGGTTTGCAATAGTTTGAGTTTTCAGACTTCTACCTTGTGCGTAGGTTATTCTGACACGGTAGGTATGTGTTTTGGTTTCATGTTACATGAGTGAAGAACAAAATTAACTTCACTTACCTGGCTACCTCGTGTGAATTTATGACTTGTGATTTGATGTGGGTCCTTTTTTCTCACATCTCAGCTGTTTTTGCGTGGTCTTGGCATGGTGTGTGTAACTTGGGTTAGTTCCAACATACTTGGTTTTCTTTATGGTTTATCCATTTGCTGTATAATTTTACCTTTTCTCACATAGCATGTCTTTGGTTGTGGAGGCAGCCATCTTGGTTGTTGTCTCTGCCCCGCCCTTGAACGTGCCTATTTTTATTATTTAGGGGTGTTCGTCGCATTGTTGCAGGAGCTGTTTATGACTTGACAGTTTTGCACTGTGTATAAAGTCCTAAAGTCAGCGAAGGACCCCTACCCCTGGTGTCCGGACTCCGCCACCGTTTCCTGCTTACTTGACCAGCGCTGTTTGCATTGCAAGCCCCTGTCAACGGTTGTGTTCAAGGCTTATCTCACTGTGAGAAGGAGGCGTTTTTCTCAAAGGCGCAGGAAGATGTCATCACCAGTGTTGTCGTTAGGATCCCATTCGTCTCTACAGGAGACTCCGGAGCGACAGCCGCTAGTGCCTATGCAGGAGTCTACTCACGACTTGAGGTGTGATCAGCCGTCCCTGGAGCAGCAGCATCCTGATTCCTTTGTAGACTTATCTCGCCCCAATGTCTTAAGTCACCCGGAGATGCAGAAGCTGCTCTGGTCTTTATTACAGTCTGCTATGGGGCGTCTCATCCTGGATCGATGCTAACGCTGATGCAGTTGCTGCCTTCTGCTCCGATGCCAGGTCCGCCTCCTTCAACTGATCCTCCTTTGTTGGATTCGGTGTCTAGACCCTCTCCTGTGTTTCCTATGTCAACGCCGAGTGTGTCGCCTCTACCCATGCCCACACCGACACCAATGCCGATGCCGAAACCAGGACCGGACTCGACGCTGGGGCCGTTTGCGGTGCCGAGGCCTATCCCCACGCCGGCGCCGATGCTGACTCTGCTGTTTTCTGGTTACCACATCCCGCGTCTGTCTTTGTTGCACGCTGTCTACGAATCCGTCGTCGTCCTCTCACCGTCTCCAACCACTGTGGGACTTATTTTCCTCCCTCTGCCATTTACGAATGGATAGCCGACAGACTGCCGGATTGCCCATCACTGTCGTCGGAGTCGAAGGAGTCGAAGTCCATTCGACTTTCTCCGGAGTTGCTTCTGCCGCCGCATCCTATGGTAGCTGACGCCATTGCATTGTTAGATGAGGACTTCGCCAAGCTATCACTTAACCAGACGATCAGAGCTCCCAATTCTCGTAAAGTGGATTACAAAGTACATGGCCAGGACTTTGCAGATTCGGGAGCGGCGCATGATGAATCTTTGAAACGCTCTGGTTCCGTTTCTTCCTCCTACAAGGTACAGGACACCAAGTTACGGTGTTTTACCATTGACACAGAATTGAGGCGGATGCTGAAGCCAGCATCGGTGCTGGTTCTTGTTCGACGATAAGATTCCAGAGATTTATTGCCAACATGCGGAGCTTACTAACACGGAAGTCTCATTATCTACATTTGAAGTCTTGAGTTCAGCCTTTCGTGGCAGGCAGTCATTGCGTGGACGAGGAAAACGCCACCGGAAGTTCCTTCGGTTGGTCTTCAATGGGATGCATTACCAATGGAAGGTCCTCCCGTTTGGAGTTTCTTCAGCCCCGTGACTGTTTACACGGATCACGTCTCCAATCACCCAATTTCTTCATCTGAGGGGGATAGACTCAGTTGCTTCGCAGACAGTTGAATTTCACCACTCGCCTTCTTCAGCAACTGGGGTGGATTATCAATCTCGCCAAGTCACATCTCATGCCGTCGCAGGAACTGACGTTTATCGGGGGTCTTTTTGTGACTCATTCCGGTCTGGTCAAAGTTCCACCAGCCCATTGGGAGAAGATTCTCAGGTTCTCCAGAGGTTGAGAGAGGCCTAGGGTCCCTGTCATGGGAAGGATTGGATGCTTACGCCTTCCCTCCGCCAGTACTACTTCCGTCAATCATCGGCAAGGTGTGCCGTCTCGCCGACGGACACGTCCTTCCATTACCAGAGTGGCCCAACCTTGTGCGCCACCCTCACAGTCATCAGGCACATCCAGACCTGATGAGGTTTTATCTGCACGGATGGGTCATTTACAAAAGGCATTGAGAGCTAAGGGTTATTCTACTCGGGTAGCTAAGGTCATCGCCCAAGCTCATCGTACCTCTACCAGGTCTTTGTATGACGATAAATGGTTGTCCTTTGAGAAGTTCTGCGCTAAGAAGTCTCAAGATCCCTTGTCTGAGTCACCACAATTCATTGCTGAATTCCTTATTTTCCTCTGCTCTTCTAGGCATCTCAAGGGCAGTACCATAGGATCTTATTTGTCAGCGCTGAACTCTGTTCTGACCGGCAAATGTGGTAGACAAGTTTCTAAAGTCCCGGAGCTTACAGCTATGCTCAAGGCGTTCAAACTTGAGGATCAGAAGATCAGATTTCGCCTTTGTGGGACCTTAACGTTGTCCTCAAACATCTTTGATGTGCCCATTTAGGTTTGCTATGGGACTTTATTGTGAGCAAACAGTTGCCAGGTCAGCCCGATCAACTGTTTACCATTCCTCCCCTCTCGGCGATTTTTGGCGCCAGACGATATGGAGGAAAACCTGCTGTGCCTGGTGCTTGCTTTAAAGTTTTATATAGCTCGGTCAGCTCCATTGAGACGGGGTCGGAAGAGGTTGTTCATTAGCTTCCACGATGAATCTCCACAGGAATTGCACGGTTCCAGCTATCATGGAGGGTTGTTTCTGGAGATCATCGACGTTTTTTGCCAGCCACAACCTACCTCCTCTAGTGGACACTCAACAGCTCACACGAACCACTCATTAGGTAACTATTGATCCTTACCTGTAGGTCTCATGGTTGTCTTTCATATTGTGCTATGATCGGCTCCATTGAGTACGTTGAGTTACTATCTGTTTTCTTGTTACATGAGGGTTCCTGTGCCTGACTGCAGTGGTTTCTCAGGATTGCATGACATGTGCTGGCATCAGTTGGTCTTGGTCCTCTGGAGCCCGACGCCGCCAGCCTATGGTCGAAGCCTTATGCATATGTCCTATGGTAAGGTAAGTTAAAAATTTGTTAAAATCTAAATATTTTAGACATTTAAATACGTACCTTACCACAGGACGGTGATTTTCCTCCCAATGCTGGATGCTCCTCACCTCTTTGGGCTCTTCGGACTGGATATTCTTTTTCAGTAAAAGTGAATTTTGAAAGGTCTGCACTTGCGCGGTTCAGGAGATCATGCCACTTCTGTGCCTATACACTCATCAATACATGAGGTAGCCATTTATGAGAATGGCGAATCAACGACTGTCTGATCTCTTCTAAGCGAAGCTTGAGGTACTATGCATATGTCCTATGGTAAGGTAAGTATTTAAATATCTAAAATATTTAGATTTTAACAATTTGCTTCAGGCAAGTGGAAAACATAATTTGCTTGTCCTAGAGGATGAGTACATTTTCTGAAGGCTTCTATTTTTCAAAGTGATAAGCTGAAGTTTTGACATCGTCAATCTTGATAAGCAATATTTTAACATTCCCCGAAAACTAACCGCAAATTAAGGAAAAGTCTTGATGGCCGTTTGATAACCATATTTTTAACACATATAGTGCACCGTAAAAGCTTCGAATATCATGATTGGCTGCTGTAAATAAACTGACCAATGAGGAAAATCATTACAGCGTGAATGTTGCTCCTGTCCAATCAGAATAAGCTTTACTGTAAGGAATTCCCTCTTGTGATTACCGATCGTTTACCATTAACTTTTCCTCTTGGGTGATTTTTTTTTGTTATTATTTATACGTAATTTCCAGGTTAGGTGAAATACTTGATATATTTTATCACGTATACTAAACTGAAAATTGGATTAAACTGATGAACTGGAAATTTTGTTATCTAGTAATGTTTCAGCAATCATGACATTGAGTAAACGCATTTATTTGCCAGGTGACAACAATATTTTCATACTTTGTTGGGTTTAGAATATCAATTATGGTGATTTGTAATCCCCTAGTTTTCTCAAATATTTCAAATCTTAACTGCGTATCGTCTTGCAAAGCTAAGGGAAGTGACAAGGGCTAGTGTTGATGTTATAAGCATCTTGTTGCTATTCGCTCTGAACTGTCACTGATAAATTGTCGAGAACAATGTCGGATATTTAGGATATTTCTTGTTGGCGGAGGTGATTTTGAGAGGAAAAAGGAAAGTATGTTTCGCATCCAAAATCGAGTCTTGAGTGGCATTGAAAGCCAATCTCAGGAAAGAGAGTTTAGATTCCACCATATAAGCAAGAAAAACAACATATTCATTGTTGTGAACATGTAGAATTTTAGGAAAAAATGAAAGTGCACAATATGCCAAGGCCATGTGCAGAGTTGAAGAAAAAAAAATACTTTGGCTTCACTTAACTGCTTAATGCACAACTGCATACTATGTGGCATTGCAAGGAGAGCCATTCAATTCAAAGTTTGAACAGAAGGCAGTGTAATTAATATTTATTGTAGTTTTAATCCAAGCAAACATTTTGAAATAAGAAAAAAAATTTTAAAACTTACATTCATTGTATTTCATGATTTATGGGGCAAGTATAATTTTAGAAGGACAAGTGGAAACTTCATTTTACTCGCTCAGTAAGGCAAGTACAGATGTTAAAAATTTTTCGAGCTCTGACGCTGTACAGTGTTCAGTTGACTGTCCGATGTTAAGTATCTTGTTTATTGTAATATCTGACCTGCAGTGTGTTTGAGATCAGTGATAAGGACCTTTATCTCAGCTGTTCGATGCAGAGGCCGGCATCCAACATGAGTCTGATTAGGTCATGTTGGAGAAGAACGAAGACTACAATCTTCAACTACATTGACTACTGCTCCTAGATCTACCACGACTGCATCGTCACCGCTCCGGGTCGTCAGACAGCGCAGACTTCGTCAGCAGCCTCAGTCATCAAAGCAGACACCTCTACAAGTCAGCCGTGACTGCTTTCAACGCAGTTGGTCGATGCAGATGCCTTCATGCATCTTGAGTTTGGAAGTCCTGCACTCACTTCAGAGCACCTACGTCAAAAAAAAAAATGAGGATGAAGATGGAAGACATGCGTTAACATTTCCAGCGATAACTCCGATTTCTGAGAAGTTATCTACAACATTCAAGTCTAAGTTTCAACAACAACAAGATCATCAGCAGACAGACGGCATTCGGATGGGCTTGATTTAGTCTTGCATCTCAAGTTCAGCAATCCTGCGATTGAGGAAGAGTGAATGTTCCTGTCAACTTTCGACACTCAGATGAAGGATCAGCAGCCTACGTCCGAACACCTCGTCTCAATTACTGCGGAACTGAATCTACTCCCTTGACAAGATTGCCCAAGAAGTTAGAGAAGTCATGACGACCAAGTCCATCTACACCTTTACTCATCTGGACACACGCTCGCCAAACAGTATGGTTACGGACAAGACTAAATGCTAGCAAGGGTATCACCATTTGAACAAGATTTCATGATGATCAGTTGTCTGCTACATCGGTGAGGTCACGTCTACAATCTGATTGTCCCCAAGAGACAACGCCCTGTAAAGAAAGACAGTGACATTACTTCTACAATCTGATTGGTCCCCGAGAGACAACACCCTGCAAAGAAAGCCGGTGACGTCACATCTTCAAATCTGATTGGTCTTTGAGAGACAGCGCAGTGCGCATAATGTAGTGTTTTTTGTTCCAGTATCAGGAAGTTGTCGGTGACTTTCAGTGCTGGAAAGATGTCGATTACACACTAGATTAACAGTTTACAGCGTCATTTGATTCGTCAAGCAGCATAGAGGTCTTTTAACAGCAGACTCAACGTGGCCTATCACGAGGATTGCAGCAATGAATGACAGCTCCTGATCGGACAGGCAGCCAGCTATAAACAGACTTCCTGCAAATGTCAACACGCTCATAATGAAAAGTATTGACAATCTGGAAATGAAGAATGACGCATCTTCACAGCATACAAGTTCTTCATGAGAGAAGTCAACTCAGTCAACAGTTGGACTTCACTGTCAGGCTACTAACTCAGCTCGGATGGAATGTGAATCTAAATACCTGGGGATCTGATTCATCACTACATGGAAATACACCACTGTCCCAGAGAATCGGTGGGTCAAAGTTCAAGTTGATTTTAGACCAAGTTCTACTCTCTCCACTACCATTACGGCAGTGCCAATGTCTACTCGGTCTGCTCATGTCTTCTCAGTATATGACCAGAAGAAGATGCCTACAACTATGTCTATGACAGCGATTCCTGAGTCACGGTTTCATGTCTTGACCGGTTTACGATGCTGGACAACTTGAAAACACACCCGCTACGGGGAACTCACCAGGCAAATGTCTGCACAGGAACTTATGTGTTACAGTCTGCATTCAACAACCATCGCCATGTAGACACGTCTCTCGGAGGATGGGGTGTCCATCTAAACAAAGAATTGCAGCAGGAATCTGGAAGACAGAAGATCGAACTCTCCCCATCAACCAGTCGGGGATGAAAGTGGTGATTCATGCTATCCAGCACTGGTCGACAACACTGAGAGACAAGCTACTGATGATCCACACAGACAACACAACAGTTGATTTCTACTTAAACAAGCAAGGTCACCATCTCTACTACACCTGTTGTTTCAATTTTTTGACATGGTCGACGGTCTGATTCATACCACATACCAGGAGTCTACAACATCATGGCATACGCCTTATCTCGTCCTCTTCGTCCATCACCAACAGAGAGGATGCTGCTTCGAGAGGCGTTTTTATTAATCAGTCAGACGTTTGGATCGCCGCAAACAGACTTATTTGCAACAAGGTTCCACAGACTACAACCTTTGTATTACTGGTACCAGATCCGTTAGCCTGGGCAATGGACGCTCTCAGCATCCCATTGGAAGGACTAAAACCCACTGGCGTTTCCCCTTTAGTGCTACCAAAAGTCAGAAAATAAAGCAAACCAAGAGGCTACAACTGACTTTTGTCGTGCCTTACTGGCTAGTGAAACATTGGTTTCCAACACTCATAGAGTAGTTAGGACAACCAACACTACAACTACCAGATAGGGAAAATCTTCTTGTCCGTCCTCACACGAAACAGGCACACAGCAACCCATCTACATTCCAAATTCACGTGTGGAACATATCAAAATCTGTTCAGAACACAGAGGATACTCGACAAGAGCAGCGAAAGCAGTTCCACTCGCACCCTTTATGATGACAAGTCGAAGCAGTTTATGACATACGCCAAGAAGAAATGCGTCATGGTGATGAAGGCAACATATCCGCAGATAGCAGAATATTTATGTCACCTACAACATTCCAGAGGTCTGAAAGGTTCTACATTATCTTCATACTTGACAGCTCTCAGCTCAGTTGTCACCATGGAAACAGGGACCAAGCTGACTAAAGTACCCAAGTTACTTGCCTTGCCACGCCCCTTCAAGTTGGAAGATCAACAACGTAGATTTAGAGCTCCAGCATAGGATCTCAACATCGTACTCCAACATCTCACAAGTCATGCGTACGAGTCGCTTGATCGGACCTCATTTGAACTGCTAACTCAGAAGACGATGTTT
This sequence comes from Haliotis asinina, assembly GCF_037392515.1. Taxonomy (NCBI): domain Eukaryota; kingdom Metazoa; phylum Mollusca; class Gastropoda; order Lepetellida; family Haliotidae; genus Haliotis; species Haliotis asinina. The sequence continues at coordinate 49,326,295 of NC_090295.1, read as the reverse complement.
TCACTTGCCTTGGCTACAGCTGCATGAATGTAAGAAATTCATGCTCTAGACTTCAACCATACGAGCTTTGATTCAAGTCATCAGCAGACAGCTCATCTGGGTCTACGATGGGACTTTTTTTTGTGAAAAATCAACTGCCAGGTCAACCGGATAGGCAATTCCACATACCGGCACTATCTTCAATCCCTGGACCCCATGATACTCAAGATTTGTTATTATGTCCAGTCAGAGCATTGAAGATATGCATCGCAAGTACCAAGTCTAGAAGGCAATGTTTCAAGCGCCTGTTTAGCCCTATCTCTACTTAGACACTTACTTACTTACACTTACACCCGCAACACTATCTCAGTGTGGATCAGAGCTGTTATTTTGAGAGCCTTTTAAAGCAGCAGGATTGGAACCTCCGCGAGCCTCCAACCCACATGAAGTCAGAGTCCTCTACACTAGCGCTACATGGGAATTGCTTGCTATCAACTATAATGGAGGGCTGCTTTTGGAAGTCAAACACAGTGTTTGCCAATCACTACCTACGAGACTTAACCATGAAGGACGTCTCTGGCATTCATCAGTTTGGGCCTCTTGTCGTTGTTCAGCAACTAACAGTTCCCTGAAGGCGCTGAGTTCACTCATCCGTTTCGTCACATGACTTGTGGAAGCCAGATGCTCTGCGGAGTATTTGGTGGTAAGTCTATGCACACGTCTTAAACAGACTAGCATGAGTGATTATGAACCTGTACTTGTAATAAAGATACTTGTACACAAAGAGGGGTCGCAACTAGTCTAGATTGCTATATCTTGACATTTAGTTGCGTCAGAAACTAGCAGGGTGCTAGTTACTTTTGATGTCATCACATGCCAAACAACAAAGCCCTCTATGGAAGACAAATTCGACCGGATGTGATTCCCCTCAAAATCTACAATGAATATGAGAAGAATAGGACCGAATTATCACTGTTACAAGTTCAGGATAAGGAAAAATATGTAATTTTCTGAATAAAATTGAAATTTTATACTTATCCTGACTCATGGCAAAAGCCGTCCCAGCCGCCCCTCACAGACTCGCTGAATTCCAGTATTCTCGTGTCGGGCGATTATAGGAGGAGAGTGTGAAGTATCATGGCAGTCAGCTGACCACGTGGAAGGAAAGGGAGGTAATACATGGGTGAGTGTGATTTTACGTCCGCTTCTTTTAGAAGGGACCTTCAAGGGATTTCAGGTGTTCCACTACCTTCGCCAGGAAGACAAGTGTAAGCAATTAAGCATGAGTCAGGATAAGTATAAAATATCAATATTGTTCAGAAAATTACATTTCTGTATAAGACGCTGAACTCCAAGGCTTTGAGAATTGATAAAGAGGTAAAGAACTGACCATCTATTATTCTCTGGTTTCTTTCTTGTATCCATACACTCCTTCAAGGAACAGCCAAGCAAATTTTTCCTGATGCGCTTAATAAAATTTTAACAGAATTGTTTATATTATTGATATTAGGTGTTGTAACATGAGTAAAGCAGGCCACTTTGACAAAGGTAACATACTGACTTTGGTGGACATGAAAATCTTGAAAACAAATCACGTGGCATCACATTATTTTTATTTTTTTTCAGAAAGTTATAGAAGTAAGTAAAGAATATTTGCCTGAGATGTCAAGCAGCTTTGCTAATCCCCGCTTGAATCTCCATATCCACGATGGCTTCGACTTCATGGGCAAACACCATGGCGAGTTTGATGTCATCATCACCGACTCCAGCGACCCTATAGGTGAGACAGTGTAGTTGGCAGTAGCTGCTGTAGTAGATGTATTGCTGCTGTACTGTAGTAAGTCTGTTGCTCCTCTAGCCATGCTGTAGTAGATTTATTGTTGTTTTGCTGTATTAGATCTATTGCTCCTGTAGCCATGCAGATGTTTTGCTGTTGTACCCATGCTGTAGTAGATGTATGGCTGCTGTGACTCTGCTGTAGTAGATGTATGGCTGCTGTGACTCTGCTGTTGTAGATTATTGCTGCTGTGACTCTGCTGTAGTAGATGTATGGCTGCTGTGACTCTGCTGTAGTAGATTATTGCTGCAGTGGCCTGCTGAAGTAGATGTTTTGCTGCTGTCGCTGTGCTGTAGTAGATACATTGCTGTCATGGCCATGCTGTAGTAGATGTATTTCTGTTGGCCGTAGTAGATGTATTGCTGCCGTAGCCATGCTTTAGTAGATGCATTTTTCCTGTGGCTGAGCCGTAGTAGATGTATTGCTGCCGTAGCCATACTTTAGTAGATGCATTTTTCCTGTGGCTGAGCCGTAGTAGATGTATTGCTGCCGTAGCCATGCTTTAGTAGATGCATTTTCCCTGTGGCTGAGCTGTAGTAGATGTATTGCTGCTGTAGCCATGCTTTAGTAGATGCATTTTTCCTGTGGCTGAGCCGTAGTAGATGTATTGCTGCCGTAGCCATGCTTTAGTAGATGCATTTTCCCTGTGGCTGAGCTGTAGTAGATGTATTGCTGCCGTAGCCATGCTTTAGTAGATGCATTTTTCCTGTGGCTGAGCTGTAGTAGATGTATTGCTGCTGTAGTCATGCTTTAGTAGATGCATTTTCCCTGTGGCTGAGCTGTAGTAGATGTATTGCTGCCGTAGCCATGCTTTAGTAGATGCATTTTTCCTGTCTTTGAATGTCATTTAGAAGTGAAAATACATAAGAATGAAGATTTTTATGGATATCAACTTCTTATGAGAGAACACAACGTTTCGGAGTTAATGCTTACTCCTTCATCACCTTCATCACCTGATGAAGGAGTAAGCATTAACTCCGAAACGTTGTGTTCTCTCATAAGAAGTTGATATCCATAAAAATCTTCATTCTTATGCATTTTTCCTGTGGCTGAGCTGTAGTAGATGTATTGCTGCCGTAGCCATGCTTTAGTAGATTCATTTTTCCTGTGGCTGAGCTGTAGTAGATGTATTGCTGCTGTAGCCATGCTTTAGTAGATGCATTTTCCCTGTGGCTGAGCTGTAGTAGATGTATTGCTGCCGTAGCCATCCTTTAGTAGATGCATTTTTCCTGTGGCTGAGCTGTAGTAGATGTATTGCTGCTGTAGCCATGCTTTAGTAGATGCATTTTTCCTGTGGCTGAGCTGTAGTAGATGTATTGCTGCTGTAGCCATGCTTTAGTAGATGCATTTTCCCTGTGGCTGAGCTGTAGTAGATGTATTGCTGCCGTAGCCATGCTTTAGTAGATGCATTTGTCCTGTGGCTGAGCTGTAGTAGATGTATTGCTGCCGTAGCCATGCTTTAGTAGATGCATTTTTCCTGTGGCTGAGCCGTAGTAGATGTATTGCTGCTGTAGCCATACTTTAGTAGATGCATTTTCCCTGTGGCTGAGCTGTAGTAGATGTGTATTGCAGTTGTGACTGCTGTAGTAGATGTGTATTGCAGTTGTGACTCTGCTGTAGTAGATGTGTATTGCAGTTGTGACTCTGCTGTAGTAGATGTGTATTGCAGTTGTGACATCTGCTGTAGTAGATGTGTATTGCAGTTGTGACATCTGCTGTTGTAGATGTGTATTGCAGTTGTGACTCTGCTGTAGTAGATGTGTATTGCGGTTGTGACTCTGCTGTAGTAGATGTGTATTGCAGTTGTGACTCTGCTGTTGTAGATGTGTATTGCAGTTGCGACTGCTGTAGTAGATGTGTATTGCAGTTGTGACTCTGCTGTAGTAGATGTGTATTGCAGTTGTGACTGCTGTAGTAGATGTGTATTGCAGTTGTGACTCTGCTGTAGTAGATGTGTATTGCAGTTGTGACATCTGCTGTAGTGGATGTGTATTGCAGTTGTGACTCTGCTGTTGTAGATGTGTATTGCAGTTGTGACTCTGCTGCTGTAGATGTGTATTGCAGTTGTGACTCTGCTGCTGTAAATGTGTATTGCAGTTGTGACTCTGCTGTTGTAGATGTGTATTGCAGTTGTGACTCTGCTGTAGTAGATGTGTATTGCAGTTGTGACTCTGCTGTAGTAGATGTGTATTGCAGTTGTGACTCTGCTGCTGTAGATGTGTATTGCAGTTGTGACTCTGCTGTAGTAGATGTGTATTGCAGTTGTGACTCTGCTGTAGTAGATGTGTATTGCAGTTGTGACTCTGCTGTAGTAGATGTGTATTGCGGTTGTGACTCTGCTGTAGTAGATGTGTTGCTGCTGTGGCTGTGCTGTAGTAGATGTGTTGCTGCTGTGGCTGTGCTGTGCTGTAGTAGATGTATTGTTGCTGCGACTGTAGATGTATTGCTGTTGTTGCTGTGATGTAGATGTATGCAGCTGTGCTGTAGTAGATGTATTGCTGCTGAGGTCATGCTGTAGTGCATGTTTTGCTGCTGTGGCTGTGATTTAGTAGATTCTTTGTGGCTTTGGCTGTGTTGTAGTAGATGTATTGTGCTGTGGCTGTGCTGTGGTAAATGTATTCCTGCTGTAGCCATGCTTAAGTAGATGTATTGCTGCTGTAGCCCTGCTGTTGGAGATTTATTTCGGTTGTGGCTGTGCTGTGGCTATGAGGAGCAAAGGGCAACTGTGGATGTGTGTTCACAATGCAGGTTGTATTTCAGGCCCTGCATCATCACTGTTTGAGAAGTCCTACTACGAACTGATGAAGAAGGCCCTCAGACCAGGTGGCATCCTATGTAGTCAAGGTGAGTCCACTCTTCTGTAGTCAAGGTGTCCTACTCTTCTTTAGTCAAGGTCTCGTACTCTTCTGTAACCAAGGTGTCCTCTTCTGTAGTCAAGATGAGTACTTTCTTGTGTAGTCAAGATGAGTCCATTCTTGTGTAGTCAAGATGAGTCCATTCTTGTGTAGTCAAGATGAGTCCTTTCTTGTGTAGTCAAGATGAGTACTTTCTTGTGTAGTCAAGATGAGTACTTTCTTGTGTAGTCAAGATGAGTCCTTTCTTGTGTAGTCAAGATGAGTACTTTCTTGTGTAGTCAAGATGAGTACTTTCTTGTGTAGTCAAGATGAGTCCTTTCTTGTGTAGTCAAGATGAGTACTTTCTTGTGTAGTCAAGATGAGTACTTTCTTGTGTAGTCAAGATGAGTACTTTCTTGTGTAGTCAAGATGAGTACTTTCTTGTGTAGTCAAGATGAGTCCATTCTTGTGTAGTCAAGATGAGTACTTTCTTGTGTAGTCAAGATGAGTACTTTCTTGTGTAGTCAAGATGAGTCCTTTCTTGTGTAGTCAAGATGTGTCCATTCTTGTGTAGTCAAGATGAGTCCATTCTTGTGTAGTCAAGATGAGTCCATTCTTGTGTAGTCAAGATGAGTCCATTCTTGTGTAGTCAAGATGAGTCCTTTCTTCTGTAGTCAAGATGAGTCCATTCTTGTGTAGTCAAGATGAGTCCTTTCTTCTGCTGTCGTCAAGATGAGTCCTTTCTTCTGTAGTCAAGATGAGTCCTGTAGTAGAGTTGAGTGAAACTGTCTTGTGTACTTGAAATGAGTTCTCTCTTATGTAGTCAATGTGAATCCTACTTCCCTGAAGGCAAGGTGAGTTTCTTATTGATAGTGAATCCTGTACTGATGGTAAGTTCTCCTCTATATTCAAGGTTAGTCCTACGCTCATCTGAAGTCCTGGTGAACCCAGTTGTATTCTGTTCTCTGAAGTTTTTTTCTCTGCAGTCTTGTTCACAATCTGTCCCACTTAAGTCTTCGTTTAACATATACAACCAGTGCTGATCATATCAAGCAAATAAATGGATAACATGGCTTTCTTATGGTAATCATATGATCATTCTCCCTGATGAAACATTATCATCTGTACTGTCATCTGTATTGTACCTGAGATAGTCACATCTGCTAGCTATCCTGAACAACAAGAAGAGTTGTGTGACCACTTGTTTGATAACGGTTTTACAAGCTACCCCGAAATGTTGCATGTACTATATTAAAGAAGTTATAAATCCAGAGAACTCTCCTTGTTGTTCATCACATCATTTTCTCAGTGCCACTCAAAGAAGTTGCTAGCTAACCTTTTGATTGCAGGAGAGTGTGTATGGCTCCATTTGGATCTCATCCGCAATATGCTGGACTTTTGTAAAACCATCTACCCCTCAGTCAGCTACAGCTACACCACAATACCGACCTACCCCAGCGGCCAGATTGGCTTTGTGTTGTGCAGTCTGAACCCAGTAAGTCTGGTTCAATATCACAATAACAACCTACCCCAGTGACTTGATAGTCTTAGTGTTGTGCAGTCTGAACCCAGTAAGTCTGGTTCAATATCACAATAACAACCTACCCCAGTGGCCTGATAGTCTTTATGTTGTGCAGCCTGAACACACCAAGTCTGGATCAGTATCACAATAACAACCTACTCCAGTGGCCAGATCGTCATAAAGGTCCAGGGTAGAATGTCTGATTATTTACAGACCTCCGCCATATAGTTGGAATATTGCTGAGTGCGGCGTAAAGCTAAACTCACTCACTCACCCAGACAGCCTGTTTGGTATGCAGTCTGAACCCATTAAGTCTGGTTTAGTATCAACTTACCCTAGTGGACAGATAAGGTTTGTGTTTATTCTTGTTTAGAATCAACTTTTTGTTGTGTTGAGTGACACCAGCAAGTCCAGACCAAGGTACCAATGTGTACCTACCTTGGCATCCAGATCAGTCTAGGTAAACTTTGTCTCAGTGTATTTCGTTACACTCCACCACTGAGTCTAACAAAACCTAGTAGAAGGTCGCGTCAGGTAACCTTCCAGCGACCAGTGACCGTCCAATCAAACGCGAGAGGGTTAAATAGATTTAACCAATCAGAAAACAGCTACTATTTAGGAATCAGAGGGGCTTCCAAAATATTCAGGTCACTTACACAGGTCTCTCCACAACCCGCTTATAACACAGTTATTTGACCTGCAGTATATACACTTTGGGTTTTCTGTTGATATGGTTACCATTAGCTAATATTGCCACAAGATGACATCCTTGAATATTGCCCAAAACACTTTTTCAGCAACTGTGTACTCACCGTTGTCATGGTTGTACGCACGCCTTGTGCATCCCCTGGAAGCGAGCATATGCTATGCAGCATTCGGAATCGTTCGGGTACGAACCTTTTCGAGATAAAAAGTTCAAAAGGCACGTGCAAATGTGCACTTTAGCGATTTGGTAAGCTGTGTTCTGATTGGTCAATCTGAAAGGTTACCTGACGCGACCTCCCATAAGGTTTTGTTAGACTCAGTAGTGGAGTGTAACAAAAAGTACTGAGGATAAGTTTACTTAAACTGCATCCAGATTGGCTTTGTGGTGTATAGTCTGAACAGATATGACCCAAATCTAGACCTACCTACAAAGTACTGTATTTTCTTGAGATTATTGCACACACAAGCGTAATGCACACTCCCTCTAGGGGATTATCTATTTTTGAAACCTATTTCTTGACTTTTCACATTGTTCATTAGAACAGAGTTATTCTGGGTCTTAAACAGGATGGTGAACACTATTCACCTTCCTCGTCTCACCAATCAGCTCTCTCATCTCACCTCTCATCTCACCATCTCTCTCATCTTACCTCTCATCTCATCATCTCTCTCATCTCACCATTTCTCACATCTCACCTCTCATCTCACCATCTCTCTCATCTTGCCAATCACCTCTCTCATCTCTCATCATACCATCTTTCTCATCTCACCACATGGAGTATATTTTGTGTGTTTCTTGACATGTTACGATTGTTATTGCCAGGATATGAACTTTGAGGACCCCATGAATGCGTTGAGCCAGGAGCAGGGTGAGAAGCTGAAACTCAAGTATTACAACACTGCTATCCATAAAGCAGCATTTGTGCTCCCAGAGTTCGCAAGAAAAGTGAGTCCTTACCAGTGTCAAAAGGTCATTTTTATATCTGGAAACTCTGGAGCGGAACATTCTCCTCATTATACAGTGTGTAGCAGAATATTCTCCTCATTACACAGTGTGTAGCAGAATATTCTCCTCATTACACAGTGTGTAGCAGAATATTCTCCTCATTACACAGTGTGTAGCAGGACATTCTCCTCATTATACAGTGTGTAGCAGGACATTCTCCTCATTATACAGTGTGTTGTAGAATATTCTCCTCATACATTGTTTAGCAAACCATTGTCCTCATTATACAGTGTGTTGTAGAATATTCTCCTCATACATTGTGTAGCAAACCATTGTCCTCATTATACAGTGTGTAGTGGAACATTCTCCTATTTATACTGTGTGTAACAGAACATTCTCTTCATTGTACATTTTGTAGTAGGACATTCTCATTGTACAGTGTGTAGCAGAATATTCTCCTCATTATACAGTGTGTAGCAGGACATTCTCCTCATTATACAGTGTGTTGTAGAATATTCTCCTCATACATTGTGTAGCAAACCATTGTCCTCATTATACAGTGTGTTGTAGAATATTCTCCTCATACATTGTGTAGCAAACCATTGTCGTCATTTTACAGTGTGTTGTAGAATATTCTCCTCATACATTGTGTAGCAAACCATTGTCGTCATTATACAGTGTGTTGTAGAATATTCTCCTCATACATTGTGTAGCAAACCATTGTCGTCATTATACAGTGTGTTGTAGAATATTCTCCTCATACATTGTGTAGCAAACCATTGTCGTCATTATACAGTGTGTTGTAGAATATTCTCCTCATACATTGTGTAGCAAACCATTGTCCTCATTATACAGTGTGTTGTAGAATATTCTCCTCATACATTGTGTAGCAAACCATTGTCCTCATTATACAGTGTGTAGTGGAACATTCTCCTCATTATACAGTGTGTAGTGGAACATTCTCCTATTTATACTGTGTGTAACAGAACATTCTCTTCATTGTACATTTTGTAGTAGGACATTCTCATTGTACAGTGTGTAGCAGGGCATTGTCCTCATGATACAGTGTCTTGCAGAACATTTGTCTCATGACCATGTGTAGTAAAACATTTGACAGATTATATTTTTGCTTTCTTTGATTTCAGGCACTACGAGACGCATGATCTAGATTCCTCATGTGGACTAGCAAGTAACTGTGGTAATGCAGGTTACCAGTGGTACAGGCTGATGTAGATATGTCTTACAGATGTGTATGTCACTGTTTAATCATGGCACACCAATGGGTGGGGTTGTTTTGTTACATACTTCTGTTTCTATATTTTTAAAAGCATAGAAATCCAGACAAAGAAAAGGTTAGATTTTAGAGTGGGTGGTCACACTCTTGGATATAGCTGTATCATATCACCCTGATGGATTGAATTTTGTATCATTCAGTCTCGCCATCTGGCCATGTCAGAATCTTCTTTAGTTTGGTTTTAAAGTTTTGAATCAACAACTTTGTTGAATACTTTTCAAAATAGATGTCGTTGTATATCTCCAGAATGCTACTTTGTAATTAGTTGGCGACTTCAGATGACCACAGGTCTTATTTTTGGCAGTAGTGAGTGCCAAGATTGCATTCCCGACTAGGAGCTCAGTCACTGGTTTGTCTGCACTAGGCAGGACGTACATATTTATGGCTAGGGGAGTGATGATGATTTTAAGTGGGGTCACCCATTTTGTTCTGGGGAGGCACTACACGTTCTGTCAGCAATTTTGTACATACACATCAGGTGGTCATTGATTGTGTACATGACATGCAAGGTGGGACGGGTCACATACATTCTTTGTAAATTTTAGGAGGAAGGGGATTCACATTGTGCATGCTTCTGCATAAAAATCATCACCAGCCCCCTTTGCCATTAATTATGAACAGTCACTTATTGCACCATATTAACTCACTCCATGTGCATAAATGGCCCACAGTTCTTTGTTTGCACAATGAGATTTCATCATTTGTCAAGAAAAAGGCATTATAACCAGTTTGGCATTTTGGAGGGGTCTGTCAATAGTGCTGAAATCCTTCCACACAACCGATGGTATTATACCTAGATACACCTGATTGCCAGTGGCTGTACAACCATGCTGCACAGCTGCCATAGATTAAGGTTTCATTCATGTCAACTTAACTTTATGAAAATTTTGACATCATTATTAATCCATTGCAACAGAAAAATTCAGTATTTAGATATATTGATGAGTAACAGATAGTCAGTGTCTGCTTTCTATGCTATAAGACTGTGTATCATGATACATAGGATGTCTTTCTAGAGATCTGGCCAATGCATAAGTTAATGACAAACCTGCTGGTAACAAGCAGCTTCAGGAAGTGAACATGTTTAATGTTTTGTCTTCCACTCTGACGTTGTGGGCATGAGAAGTGATGAACTTAGTGATGAGCTGTTTGTGTTCTGATAAATAATCCAAACGCAAGGTCAGATTTCAGGGTTTTTTTTAAGAAATCATATTTATATCATCAATATTTTGTGACATATTGAAACATTGCATGTTTTGTAACAAATCCTGCAGTGTCAAACCAAAGTGAAAATCTGAAGGTATATATAAGTATTATATAACATATTATATTTTATATTAATGTAAGTGGTATATTAAGTACACATTAGTTGAAAAACTAAGAACAAGTGAGATCTGTCTAAGTTAGCACTCATCAGTAATTCATGTACATTTGTTTAATTGTTCCACTACTGCGCTTACACCCTAGTAATAAAAACAAATAATAGCGATTAGAATCTATGATCATTTGTTAAACAACTTTTGAGAAGTTGAATAAAATGCTAAAAATGTAATGTTCAGTTGGCATTGCATGCACTGTAAAATGATGAGGATTAGCCATCTTAATTTCACTTTATTTGATTTAATCTTTTGTTGAAAGTGACATCCATCAGGATGTTTTCACTGCAAACAAGCTATAGAGATGAGTGAAAACAGTGACTTGTTAGTGCTATTTTTTGGATATATGTGTTCATGTATGCTAATGTCATGTGTGCCATGTCGTGCAGCCCAGGTGATGGTTCTCATGGAGGTTGTGCACCGGAGATCCAGGTAAACTGCATACTGTTTCAATTTTTGTATATATCGGTTTGTGAGCTATGTGTGTGACCATTGAGGCCATGAACACGGTCCAGTCAGTTGTCATGAAACAACATTTGAAGAGGAATTATGAGAAAATGGGTCTACTATTGTTCCAGATGTTCAGCATAACAGTGCTCAGCAGAATAAACATGTATCAGTTGAAAACTACAGACCTTCATTGCTGCTCAAAGGTTTTAAGGGGTTTTGGCTCATCAACCAAGAATCTGGTTCAATTTCCAAAATGTGTAGAGTTTGTGAAACCAATTCCTTGTGTACCTGGTGACCCATGATATTCCTGGCATATTGCTTAAAGAAGTGTAAAGAAAACCTCATTCACTCAATTCCTTAAGACAACATATTGAATTCTAATGCACTATCTTCAGAAAGTGTCCGTGACATCCTGCCTATTTTCTGTCATTGTCTCACGTGATGGACCATTTCTCTCTAAATATTATCATTGGACTGTCTTTCTGTCTAAAGGAGCGGGTTTCCCAATTGTTTTACATGCCATAGTAGTATATGCAGAAGTATATCACTCGTGTGTGAGAAATCGATGATATTTGATTTGCATCCAGGAGCAGATTATATACTGGAGATGGTGTGTCATTACAGCCTGATGGAATATAGAAATGATTGATGTGTGTTGCTGTATTATCAGAAATAGAAAATATATTATACAAGCATGTTATGTTTTTCTTGATCTAATTGAGTTTCCCATGTTTTCACATCGACTGAAAAATGTCAACTGAAAGCTGTATGCTTTCTCACTATTGTAAAGATCCAGGTTTGTAGTTGGGCTCCAGCAACCCTCATTTGTTTCATGCCACTAGATTCATATTCATGTTGGACAAAATGTATATCATTATATTATATGTTCAGGATTCATGTATTTATAGACTGACCTATAATGAACTTCCCCCATGTATCACACATCACGACATAATTTGCTCTAACGTTTGTCTGCCGAAGCTGATTACAGTTGTCTTCCAATCTAGCAGGCGTTCATGTTTCGGCATATTACACTCTCTCATGGCTAGCATTAGTTGCATATGTTTTGAAATGCATTGGAAAATTTGATTCATGAGTAAAAAGAGCTGCAGGCATCCTGAAACCTTGGTCTTGGGTTTGAATCCCAGTAGGCTCACATAATGTTTCTGGGTTTGTCAGTCTTGATGGTGGGTTGTAAGTGGTAAGTCCACAGACATCTCCATTTAAACCTCATGGGAAGCACACATTTTAGTGTAGTGTGGTGTCTATTTCTGCGTTCTGTATATGCTCTGCCTTGTGTGACCTCAGAACTGGTGATGGACGCTAGTCACTTACCGTCAGGTTTCCTTCTAGTCAAACATGATGGACCAACTACCATACAGACGAACCATTCATGCACATTTCTACAATGCATACATGTTGAAGTAAATGCTTCTATTTATCCTTGAGTGACTTGTGTTGTTTCTCCAAGGAGTTTCGATAGCGTGATAACTCGATGACAGGAGACACCCTGTGTGAGACACTGCTTGTCAGCTGTTGTTTCTGAGCTTTGCTATATTGAGGATCTTGTGGTTGACCTATTTGCCTGGATCCTGTTGTGGTTCGATCCCCCACGAGTCTAACGCAGTTACGGTATGAGATGATAATTGCTTCTTCGCGCTCAACATGTAAGGGATGAATGACTTACCCATCGAGGTACTCCTGTGATAACACAATGCTATCTAGAAAGTGGTCAAACGTAAGATGTGTTATATTTCGGATTATACATTCTTAATACAGTGCCGAATCTTGAACTTTTGTCGGGTTGAGTGACATGCGGGATTCGAACCCACACCTTCACTTGTGGAAGTCGCAATGGCTGAGTGGGCTACGCGGCTGACTGTTTGCTGGCGATCTGGTGCCTGACTGATGGTGTGGGTGTGAATCCTGGATGGGGTGCCTGGCTCTTAGGGTGTGGGTGTGAATCCCGGAAGGGGTGCCTGACTCTGATGGTGTGGGTGTGAATCCCGGCAGGGGTGCCTGACTCTGATGGTGTGGCATGGAACTGAACCCAAGAAAAGTACAAAAATCTGTACTTTACAGAGAAATCTGTACTGCCAATACTATGTCTGAATGTGCTGTCCATGTAATCCTCAACAGTCTGCGAGTGTTGTACAGGAACATCCCTTGGATACTATCCAAAGCGTTGGTACAAACTAACTGCAGTCACTTGAAAAATCAGAAATTAAGACATTGGAAACACAGACAGCGTAGAAAATTCGAATTTATTACAGAAAATAAAAAAGACTTATAAAACGGAATAATAATCAATTTGCGTTGATAACAAACGATGATGTTTGAATTTCACATGTACCCTGTAAAACCCGTACGACTTGGGTCACTGCCTGTTTTCGTCGCACGCAAACTGTCCCTGATGATCCTGAACTGCTGTTCAAGGCAGCGGTAAACCCACTCACACACTGCATCATGCATGTATATGTTCCACTCCTGGAGTGATATTTAGGTCTCTGGGTTGAAGAAAACCTTTCTCCTGAGACGACTCGTCATCTCGGATGTCTGGATGGTGAGCGACCCGTCGTCATCCAAGTGCTCGAGTTCGGACATCTTGCGATTGACTTCGGTCATCATATCCAAGAGATGGTCACTGTCAGCAGAAAACATGCACTGTAGATTGAGTGTGGTAACACGCCTAGTCTTGAGCGTGCAATTTACAAAAAACAACAACAAATTAACAAACAAACAGAAACATGTCCAAATGTGTCGTAAAGGTCAATATCAATATTCCAGCGATATCAGAATGCGGACACCAGTAATGGGCTTAACACATTGTACACATAACAGAACGAACTCGCGACTTCGACGTGATGAGTGAACGCTTGAACAACCGGACGACTCCACCGTCCCTTAATTGTCAACTGACGTCATTTGGTGTGGTGTTTAGGTTAGGAATAAACAAAATTTCAACCACTCAATTCAAATATAAACACATTTTTAAAGAAATAATTTGATGGAGATATCTTGAAGGGGTAACCTGGCGTAACTGAATTCTTTCAAAATGTTTACCTATAAAAGCCTACTGGCAATGAATCGGGTTTACGTCACTCATTTTCATGATTCGTAGTCTGTCTCAGTGCCCGAACCGCATCATTTTCCTGTATGCTTAGCCCTTTCTGTAATGTTAAAGCGCTACTTCAAGACAGTCTACACTTCCTCAGGTTCAGGACACTCCTTTCTCATTGGGGCTGCTTTTCAGTATAAAAGGAATTGTTTATCTCGATCAAAAGTATACTACTTCAGAGACTATGTAGACAATGTGGACAAACACGCGACACGTTCATCGAGCAATGGGCACGTGGGCACAAGAACAGTTACCGGTCAGCCTTTTGATCAAACGTATCTGCAATAAGTTTTCTGTACCACCCGTTGTAAGTTACGAAGGATTTCACAGTTGAGTAGCCAAAAAAGAAATCCGCTTCATTTGGGAATCGTTGCCCCCAAGATGCGTCTACAGTGTCCACCAGTTTGAGGGCTGAAATACAAAGAAGAGGCTGTAGATTTGTTTGTTATTGTCGCACCAGTACGGTCTGACCCGGGTTATCTTCAGCAAGTCATGTCTTAAGAGGTAACAAGCGGGATCGAGTGGACAGGCTCGCTGACTTTGTTGACACATGTCATCGTATCCAGATTGGTAGTCAGTGCTGTTGGTCACTGGATTGTCTTGTTCAGGCTTATCAACATACCGGCGCCATGGAGCTGGAATATTGCTGAGTGCGGCATTAAACAATTAAGCAATCTTATCACCATGAAAGGGCGTGTAACTCACCGTGTTGCCTGTCTTCTCCCCGGCAGGCCTCTATAAAGAACAACTTGGGTTTACCAGCCAGAGATGGACAGTTTTCAGGCTTGAAGTAATTGGCTAATTCATCTATACGAAAACAGTCGTCGTCAACGGTATACACGACATCATCGTCACCGTGGGCGGTGATAAATACGACGACGCAGTCCGATGTCTCGTGGTCTCTGCTTGCTACACGTCGTATCACACGTGAAAATTGTGCGGCATCGAGTCGATTGTGAAACTGGACATCAAAGTGTAACTTCCTGAATGTTTCCGACAACTTATCTGAAATATATTACACAAATAACATTGTGGACAGTGAATGAATGAGTTAGCATATGAATAACGTTTTACGCTGCTTGGAACAGTGCTGGGTGTTAGACTACCAGGACACCAGAAATATAACTTATTGTAAGCAGCTTTACATCACGCATATTAAACCTACACGAGCTTGGTCGTCATACCGCCTTTGACCCGCGAAGGTCCGGCCTAGAATAGGCCTTCAGCAACCCATGCTTGCCATTAAAGGCGACTATGCTTGTCGTAAGAAGCGGATGGTCAGCCTCACTGACTTGGTTGACACATGTCATCGGCTCCCAGTTGCGCAGATCGATTTTCATGTTGTTGATCACTGGATTGTCTGGTCCAGACTCGGTTACTTACAGACCGCAGCCATATGGCTGGAATATTGGTGAGTGCGGCGTAAAACTAAACTCACACCCACTCATAATGCCTTTCAATTGACCAGTGTGCGATGTGCACTTGATATCCCTTCTCTACTCTATTGGAACCCAAGCTGTAAGTTGTAACCAACCCTTCCTATCTGGTACCCACTTATTGCTAAGTCAACAGAGACATATTTAGAACACTTGAAGGGAGACACCACAAGTAATATGTGCTGCAATGTGGAGCAGGATCAAAACCCCGGAAACCTCACAAATGAAGCCGTATAACATGGCGCATCACCCATCAACTCTCACGATCAGTGGCCTGTTTCACAAACTTTCGTAAGTTTAAGGTCTCTTAACAGCTACGATGTATCTTTCGATACCACGCAAAGTATCTTCCTACTCTCGTTGCTACGAGAACAGTCACGTTACCTTAGGCTCACGAGCGTTATGTAAAACGGGCCCCAGGCCTGTGTTCAGTTTGAGGCCAGGTTTGGGAATGTTCGTCGGAACAGAGTAATGATATTGCCAACAGGACTGACTGAAGGAGGGTATATGTGCATCTTAATTCAAAATGGCGGTTTGGGTGACATACACTGAACGAGTGAGTGAGTGAGTTGGCTTTTACGCCGCTCATTAAGTTATATGACGGGGTGTCGGCTCCTCGTGAGAGAGACACAGGAACTAGACATTCACTGCCCTGCTGAATCCCATAGGCATTCATGTTATGCTGGCAAACCTACACAAGCATGATTTTTTTATTAGATTCGAGGCCATGAACAAGTGTAATTGGCGTCGGACGTGTGTATGCTGAAGTGCGCGCATGAGTGCGTGCGTGCGTGCGTGCGTGCGTGCGTGCGTGCGTGGGTGGGTGGGTACGTGGGTGCTTGGGTGCTTGGGTGCGTGGGTTCTGGGTGTTCTCCTCTCTGGTGTTTCTCTATTGCTAAAAACCGCGTAAACCATACTCAGTTGCAGAGCTAGTTCCATGGTTTCTCTGAACAAAGGTCAATGGGGTCACATTAACGCCGACAAACCGGAAACAGGCGGTTGGAATGTTGAATGTCTCGTGTTGTGAAAGTGATCGGAAAATCCTCTTAGACTTTCACTTGTAATTTGATAGCACGTTGTGCGGCCCCATGGTTTGTGACAGCTAATGGGGACAAACCTGAAGTACGTTGTTGAGTTCAGCAGGATGCCAACACTAACAGCAAATTCTTTCCAGTTCTCATCTCTTCATATCACATGAAAAGCAGATATCTGTGATTGCGGTGAACATATGACACAGATATGATGGTGTGAATGGGTCAGTCTTTAGACACTGACTTGTGTCTGACTACTGGGATAGAGTGTGACAATTTTTTTAGAGCCGGCGTTCATGAGAGAGGACACAGCCTAGTTCATACTCACGTTTATGAGGGGCACGGTTTGGTGCTTCGTTAATGTTGTCAATGATCAAGCAGATCCCTGGAATATATAATTCTGAGTACACACGTCATGCGTGGATGATTGTTTAACAATGACATGTTTTGCAACACATCCAAAATATGTATTTAGCTTATGTGAAACTGATGGTATAATTGTATGAGTGTATAGATATAATTTTACACACACACACACACACACACTCACACAGAGAGAGAGAGAGAGAGAGAGAGGAGGGGGGACGGATACCGTGGTTGAAGGGTAGGTAGGTATTTAAGTGTGGTAGTCTCTCTAAATCTACCTATCTACTCTCTCTCTCTCTCCCACTTCACACACACACACACACACACACACGCACACACACACATCCACATTAATTCACCCATATTCACGTTTACCAGTCTTCAATGATTACTATCGTTAATAATAGTTGATATAATAAATTATATATTCCGTAGGGAGAAATACCCTCTATTCTTGCAGTCCAATTCTCACCTCGTGGCTTAGACTTCATCGTATATCGCTCGTCGTCTCTAGCCGCCATGATGCCACCCAGATAGTGACCGCTTCATTATCTATAATAGGATACCAAGGTAATCGCATTGAATCAAACACACCTTGTCAAACACACCTTGATACCTGGTGCAGTCCAACGTCCACCTGGTTCAGCTAATGTGAACCCTGTCTAACCTGCTCTTTGTTGGGACAAATAAACATGCTGTGTTGAAACGTCCCCACTGATGTTGTGTCATAGGGGTGGTAACTGACAGGTAATAAATACCTGCTACACAACCACTGTGTAATCCTGCTTACCTGGTCACCAGAGCTTACCTGCCTCAGATAGCCAGAGATTGCATAAACCAGAAAGATAAACCTCTCGACCTCGCCAGGTCACAAGAGAGGCCTCTGATTACAACTGTTGGAGGATAAGTCTCAACCCAAGCTTGAACAGGCTGACGTTACACGACTGTTTATTCAGTGAATTGACACGAAAGAAGTTATGAATATATTTCATTGTTGTGATCAAACCAATAAACCCTAAACAGGCAGCAAATACACTAATGTATGTTGTTTTAGCATAAAGGAACTTTATTTATTCAGCGGTCAGCCAGTACTGTGCAGCCGAACCTGTTTCTAATACTCATGTTTATAACGGGCAAGGTCGCTAACATTATGTTAGTGTGGTTTTAACCGCGTAGATCGTTATAGATCTGGGATATTTACAAATTATTTTGTTAGTGAGAGTTTATAAAACAAACTAATATTCCTACTCAGAATTCACAGGTATAACAACGAACGGCATAAATTCCCCGTGGTCCGCTCTAAAATTTCATCCGTTCATAATAAAGAATGCGTCTTAATTGATGACTAGTTCATTTTTATTGCAAAGAGTGAGCGACGTTTTGGTGTAGGTTGTTCTGCCGTTTTTGCTTTTAGCTCGAAATCGGGTTGAAAATGCTTGAAAACAGTGTGAGAACCTACATGGAAATTCCACTCTCTGCAATTAATTATATAACAGAAGTGAAAAGTTTACTTTTACGACTCTTTCAGCAATATTCGACCAATACCAAGACGTGGGACACCTGAAATAGGCTTCAAACATTGTGCGATTAACAAGAAGGTGTTACTCATAAAGAGGTATGCATTATTATTGACTCAGCAACGAGGATGAAGGTCGAACAATCCCTCAGCCGTTCTTGAGTTTGAATCCCGGTGGATCTAAATCATTGCCCTGCTCGTCGGTTTTACCACAGGAGTGAAAGTCAGAGAACTATACATATGGAAATTAATTAAGCAACACCAAATTCAAAGACACATAAAAACTTAACAAAGTTTAACGAAGTAATTTTGATGATTGATTATTCAATTTTGATGTATTGACATACAGCATGAGCTTTTCATGGGTTGATATGACGCGCGTGAAGCTTGCACAGCGCACGTGCATTGCTTTAACCTCAACTTTCGAAAAATGCACTTTTTCCCTGGGGTGTTTACAAGCGCAGGTTGTCGATTGCATTCGGTTTTTCATTCATTTCAATGTCATGGCACGTAGGAAATTATCAGAGGCCACTCGTTGGCAAATAATCGGCATGAGGAATGCTGGTATGTCTCTAAGACAAATCGGGACTCAAATCGGACGACATCATTCCATAATTTCAAAACTTTTGAAAAAATACCGGGCCACTAATGAAGTTAAAGACCTGCCTAGACCAGGAAGACCCAGGAAGACCACAGTCCGGGAGGACAGAGCTTTACTGAGACTTGTACGGCGCAGGTCCTTCGACTCGAGCTCTCGGTTGAGACAGGAGTGGCTTCCAGGGAGACCCATCTCGAACAGGACTGTTCGGAATCGTCTGAAAGCTGCAGGATACCGGGCAAGGAGGCCAATCAAGCGACCCAGACTGTCTCCAGCCCATAAGGCAGCCCGACTGGCCTGGTGTAATGACCGTTTGCACTGGAACATTGCCTCTTGGAGGAAGGTCCATTTCTCAGATGAGAGCCGGTTCTTGCTGCACATGGTGGACGGTCGTACTCGGGTCTGGAGGCAGAGGAACACAGCAATGGCTCCACGGAACATCCAGGAGACTGTGGCCTTTGGGGGAGGTTCCGTTATGGTATGGGGGTGCATTTCCATGAACTGCAAGTTGGATATCATTACCATCCGTGGCAACCTTAACGGTGTTCGTTACCAACAGGAGGTTCTTGACAGGGCTGTGGTACCTCATTTTGAGAACCATCCTCTGGCAACGAGACCCATATTTATGGACGACAATGCTAGACCTCACAGGGCGCATGCTGTAAATGATTTTTTGCGGCAAAATGCAATTGACAGAATTCCATGGCCTGCCATGAGCCCTGACCTCAACCCCATTGAACATTTGTGGGACTTTATTGGCCGTCGTGTGAGGCAGAGAGACCCACCAGTCCATAATCTCAACGAATTGACGGCTGCCCTGCATGAGGAGTGGAACAGGATCCCCCAGAATCAGATCCGGAGACTCATCCAAGGAATGAGGAGGCGTCTGGAATCGGTGGTGCGTGCGCAGGGAGGACACACTAGATATTGATGAAAGTCGGTGTGCAGACTCTCAGATGACTGTTCTTTCTTTCCATGTGACATTTGTGTTAATACACCTGACAACAACGTCTGTGGATGAATAGTAAATTGTGTCCATTTTTTCATGAATTTAAGACAGTTTTAAGAATTTGGATTTCGTTGCAATAAAGCAAAGTCTTGATACTTTTTCCCTTTAAGTTGTTTGTCAGAGATCGTCTGTTGAATAAAAAAGTGTCAAACTATATCAACCCGGCATATTTTGATTGTCAGAACACTTCAAAGTTGCTCCAATAGAAAAAATTGGGGTGTTGCTTGATTAATTTCCAGGTGTATAAATTGTTTCTTGAACTAGACTTCCCCGATGGAATATTGCTAAAAGCGGCGTAAAACCATTCTCACTTTATGCCCCTTCTCTGCTGCTGTCATCAAGCGCACACGTCTATACTGGTCTCTATTTTTAATAGCAATTATCTTTCTTGATACTAAGAAATTGACTATATGAAATCTGCCTCCAAGACATGCTGCGTAGTTGACTCCAGTGTTGGCCGGTGACAAGCCTCAGCCTTCGTTCACCAGTACTTCAAACGATATCCCATTGTAAGCTGACATCACCAATGGAAACGCGTCCTCCTGTCATCTTCCTTTGACATCAATACCCTCATGTGGAACAACATCCTATTTCTCCACATGTCGACCAAAAAGGATCCAACATGGAGATCTCTGTAGCCATTATTAATATACTGGACAAAAATAGTTAAGGGTATATGTTAGATCCAAAAATAGTCAGATCTGTCTATTCATTGATACACTGCCACAATATCAATCATAAAAATACCAATATCCCTTACTTAGTTTGTCCAATATAGTTAATGGCATATTTGATTCTTTAGAAACGGGCTGGTTGGGTAGCCCAGAGGTTAAAGCGTTCGCCCGTCAGGCCGAAGACCCGGGTTCCATTTTCCACATAATAAATGTTGAGAAAAACACCTGTTGGAAAAGCAATCCAAGACAACTAGTCAAATATGATTTTTTTATTGTATTTGAAGACATATGTCATATAACTTTGGGATCAGATAGGCTGACAAGCTATAGTAGCGGTCACTTAACAACAACATTAACCTTTTCAAACACTTTAAACCAAAAAGAGGAAGGGGTCATTGGAAAAATCAACAAGTACTTACTCTGACACCTTGAATATGGATATTTATTGAGAACTGCTATAAATTATACTATTGAAGAATATTCACAAGAAATAACTGAGATGAACTAAATAACATTAAGCAAATAAATCTTACAATTTCTGATTCCATGTTTCTAGAATCTTTATTAATGAAAATTCGAACAAAGACTATATCTTTTTCATCCTCTATGTAAAACAAAATCTAAAAATACAGAACTAAAATAGAACACAAAAGGCTTCAACACATAGATGAAGAACCTCTTAGTGAATCATCAAAGCGTAAGAAAGAAATGCAAAAAAAATATAAACGAGGAAATGAAAGGAATAGAAACACAAAATAAATCGATAAATTGTTAACTAATCATAACAAAGAAACACAGTCACTAAATCAATACTCAATGAAGTAAAGTTATTTAATAAAGACTATCTATGGTGCTGATGAACGGTGTAAGGGGAAGACTTCTTCAATGATATCAAAACTCCAACTGTTAGCAAAACATTAAGAGATAATCTTGAAATCAGTATGGAGGAAATTTAAAGAAACCAGGGAAACCAACTCTCCACTTATTACTCACCTGTTGAAGATATTCCTGTGTGATCATATGACAATGCTATAACACATGGTGTAGTAACATCTCGTGATGCCACACGTATGACGTTATTACGGTTTACATTTATGACGTCACAATACTAATACTTCTGTCACAATAGTATTAGACCTTGCTTGACTTGCTGAAAGCTGAGTCATCACACTCGTTGAATTCTTAGTAAACAAGTACTTAGCTCGATATTATTTTGCGAGTGTTGGGTGAGTAAGAAACCAAATACTAAACTATGTCCCGTGTAATGCTTTCGCTTGTTGGATACCAAACCATTCAAGAGTTTCATAAATATGGTATTACACTGGACATTTAGTATTTTCTATATTTGCACTGATAAGCATCCAAACATTTGTAATACATGGACGCTCCTTTTCCGGAAAATGACTGTGGTTGCAAAAACATATTTACAGTATATAGTAACGGATTACAAGATCTATATATTTCTACAAGGTAATACCTATACAAATAGGAATTGCTCAAAACAGAAAGAGTTGATAACAGTTTGTATTGCTTTTGCAGTGATGTAAATGAGAGTATGTGTTCTATGTTCTGTGAATGTCATTAGGCACAAACCTTTCAGAAAAGCCTACAAATTTGGCTGAACAATTTACTAGTATACCCTCATCCGATGATATTACCAAGCACATGGTTTGGTTAAGCACCCTGCATCAAAAAAGATTACTAAATCACATCATCATTGCTACGAAGAGACATATTTACATACGTAGTATCAAAAATATGCTTCCAAAATCTAACTTTATACATGTATATAAAATCTCCCTACAAATATCCTTTGTCAAAATCATTTATCACCAAGAGTGACAAAATAAACAATTGCATTTCCCAGTTCTTATGTGACTCCAAACTGTATCAATGTGTGCCGATATCATCTATACGTTTGATGATTCATATATGAATATGAATATATTTACACACTAATATCACTGACATCATACCTGCTCATCATGTACCTGTGTGACTATAAGCGATATGTAAATAAAATATTACGCCTTTGTATAGCTGTAATATTGTAACCTAGGAAACTATTAATATCGTACCCGCACATTTTACTGGAGTTGATCTATACTCTCATGTCAGCATATCTACATGATCGAATGGAATGGCGAAGTAAGTACATAGGAAATTACATTTACCCGTCATGTTGTTTGTCGTTTTGTAAACTTTGTCTCAGTGTATTTCGTTACACTCCACCACTGAGTCTAACAAAACCTAGTAGAAGGTCGCGTTAGGTGACCTTTGAGCGACCAATGATCGTCCAATCAAACACGAGACGGTTAAACAGATATAACCAATCAGAAAACGGCTACTATTTAGGGATCGGAGGGTCTTTAAAAATATCCAGGTCACTGACACAGATCTCTCCTCAAACAAAAATCCGCATACAACACAATTATTTGACATGCAGTATATAGGCTTTGCGGTTTCTGTTGACATGGTTACGAGTAGTTAATATTTCCGCAAGATGACATCCTTGAATATTGCCAAAAACACCATTGTCAGCGACTGTTTATTCACCGTTTTCATGCTTGTCCGTACGCCGTGTGCATCACCCGGAAGCGAGCGTACGCTAAACAGCATTCGGAATCGTTCGGGTACGAACCTTTTCGAGATAAAAAGTTCAAAAGGCACGTGCAAATGTGCACTTTCGCGATTTGGTAAGCTGTGTTCTGATTGGTCAGTCTGAAAGGTTACCTGACGCGACCTCCCATAAGGTTTTGTTAGACTCAGTAGTTGAGTGTAACGAAAAGTACTGAGGATGATTTAGACTGGTCATGAAGACTACACGAACTAAAAACATTAATATACACGATTCATGAGAACTGAGCAACTGACTTTCCAAAACACAGTCTACAAGGGCAAGCCTTACAAAATTCATGATAAAAAGACGTTACCTGGGAAACCATCTTCATGCAGGGTATCACGCATGTTTATACGAATCCCTAATTTTTAACTGGGTCTACCATAACAACCTATTTCGCAAGACAGAGATCATTAGGTCATGACATTGTAACTCAACAAACTTCTGTCATTGAGTTGTCATAGGATCTGCGTTAACATCTTACTTCCAAATACGCAGATCCTAAAGTTGCCAAAGGATCTACATTGACATAATACTTAAAATACACAGATTACTAGTTGTCATAGGATCTGCGTTAACATCTTACTTCCAAATACGCAGATCCTAAAGTTGCCAAAGGATCTACATTGACATAATACTTAAAATACACAGATTACTAGTTGTCATAGGATCTGCGTCAACATCTTACTTCCAAATACGCAGATCCTAAAGTTGCCAAAGGATCTACATTGACATAATACTTAAAATACACAGATTACTAGTTGTCATAGGATCTGCGTCAACATCTTACTTCCAAATACGCAGATCCTAAAGTTGCCAAAGGATCTACACTGACATAATACTTAAAATACACAGATTACTAGTTGTCATAGGATCTGCGTCAACATCTTACTTCCAAATACGCAGATCCTAAAGTTGCCAAAGGATCTACATTGACATAATACTTAAAATACACAGATTACTAGTTGTCATAGGATCTGCGTTAACATCTTACTTCCAAATACGCAGATCCTAAAGTTGCCAAAGGATCTACACTGACATAATACTTAAAATACACAGATTACTAGTTGTCATAGGATCTACATTGACATAATACTTAAAATACACAGATTACTAGTTGTCATAGGATCTGCGTCAACATCTTACTTCCAAATACGCAGATCCTAAAGTTGCCAAAGGATCTACATTGACATAATACTTAAAATACACAGATTACTAGTTGCAATAGGATCTGCGTTAACATCTTACTTCCAAATACGCAGATCCTAAAGTTGCCAAAGGATCTACATTGACATAATACTTAAAATACACAGATTACTAGTTGTCATAGGATCTGCGTTAACATCTTACTTCCAAATACGCAGATCCTAAAGTTGCCAAAGGATCTACATTGACATAATACTTAAAATACACAGATTACTAGTTGTCATAGGATCTACATTAACATCATGCCTCCAGTTACACACATCATCATAGTTGTCACAGACAGCACTGTAACATCGTGTAACATAGGGGCGACACTTGGATTGTTGCCAGGTTTACTTGGATTGTTTCCCGGTTTACTTGGATTGTTTCCCGGTTTACTTGGATTGTTTCCCGGTTTACTTGGATTGGTTTCTGGTTTACCTGAAACACAAAATGATTAGCGATGAATTCGTCAGTGTGGAAGTCATACTGGCATTATCTCATAGAAACAGGGAAGAAATGATATTTTCACGAATTGTGAAGGCGCGCACATTTTGTGTGGATTCACTTTTCTTTGTTGCACTCATCTTCGACAGTTGTTTATCGCTTCATGACACAAGTATTTTCTCATGTATTTCAGTCATAGATTACACCATTCTGACTGACGTCCTCGCTGGTCAAACCAAGTAATAGCTGGGAAGAGTCAGTATGTACGTCTGTCGGCACGTTCCTCTAGCATCTAAGGTGGGCTGGGATAGCCCAGTGGTTAAAGCAGTCGCTCGCCGAAGACACGGGCTCGGTCCCCCATATAGGTACAAAGAATTAAGCCCATTTCTGGTGTCCCTCGTTACGATATTGCTAGAATACTCAATCTAGCATCTGACTGCATACTCACCGCCGACGGAGCAGGTGTCCCCGTCGTAGCCATCAGAACACTGACAGAAGTGATAGTTGGTACAGATGTTGCATTCGCCATGTCCGCTGCATTGATTCCCTGACGCCGCACAAACTGGTGCTGCACGAATATAAGTAATTGAAACATTATCATTAACAAACTATAAAAACAATAACAACAAAAGAAGTAGCAGTGGTAGTCCTAGTTGTAGTAGTAGTAGTAGTAGTAGTAGTAGTAGTAGAAGATGAAGAAGAAGAAGAAGAAGAAGAAGAAGAAGAAGAAGAAGAAGTAGTTGTGTATCGCATACAAGATTATTCCAGCAATTTGAAGCCGATATTAGACAATTTGGTGATTGATAGCACCAAATATATGATATCGATCTAGACAATTAGGACACGGTGACGTTTATCAGCCAATTCAGAGATTCTCAAGGCATTCATAACCTCCCACTGACTTCACATCTGTAGGTTTGTTGCTGCATGAACAAAGCCACAATTTCCCTATGAATCCAATTGAAATGAATATTTCAAGAGTGTTTTAGTAAAAAAATATGTCATTTCAAATAAGGTATCCAACCATGTTGAAGTAAAGGTGTGTATGTGCGTGCGCATCTTACCTATGTTACACGTTTTCCCACTGTATCCATTCTTGCAGGCGCAATAATTTTCCCCTTCCCAGACATCGCAGACTCCATTAGCGCCACACTCGCTGCCCCCAATTGTGCACACGGCTTTCGTTGCTGTAGCACACGCAACCAAATATTATTGATAAAGAAATCAACACAGTCAAGTGCTGCACCACACAGACTGTACCACAGAAGCAAACTGAATTGGAAATAATATTAACATACAGGGTCCCGATCAACAAAGCATTCGTAACTTTACGACTTGTCGTAACACTACAGTTTACCATAGGCTTATGACCGTCATAGCTCTACGAATGCTTTGCGGATCGGGACACTGAACCTTTTTCGTCAATGCTTCAAACATAAACACCTTTATATATATTTATATATGATATTTATATAGCGCACATATCCACGCAATAGTGCATACTCAAGGTGCCGGTATTTGTCCCCTCGATCACTGGATGTTAATCTCGTATTATCAGTCTCAACTCCTTGGGGTGTATACAACTCTTGCAGCCACTAGGCGCACCGAGCTGTTATGGCTTTCTCATCTTAACGAGGTACCCATTAACAGCTGGGTGGATTGGGACACATAGTCATTGTACTTTGTCCAAGTTCACTGTACCCGCAACTAGTTGCTATTCATGTGGTCACCATCTGGCCTCGGATTCGTGTGTTCTTTTAAGTGCACATGGTTGTGTACTGCACAACTGAGGGTTGTGACGACACTGAAAGAGCCTGCACACAAACACAAAGTTGACTCCAATGTTTTTACACGCGGTCACAGATGGGCTCGATCCCGACGCCTCAAAGACTTACGTACTAATTCAGCGATCTATGCGTAGTTCAATCTCAAAAACATTGAATCACGGTTGATATTCGAGTTCGCCAAGATTTCATTCGGAACACATTTGGAGGATTATTATGCCACTATTTCGAAGAATGTTACGCTTCATAATGGAAGGTGTCATTTCGATTTCCCAATGTCAAAAACCTCTGTTACGTATGACAATAACATCTATGTGCAAAAGAAAATGCAGCCTCACCGACGGTGCATCTGTCTCCCGTGTAACCGTCCTTGCAGACGCATACGTAGTTTTCGCGTACTCTCCCGCAGAACCCATTGGTGCCGCAATCTGTCCCTCCAACAATGCAGAACGGGGCTGTAACAAGGAAAACACGTACTCACTGGGTCTACCAAATGAAATCCCTTGTCTATAAATAGCTGTTCAACCATATATGCGATTGGTTTGTTGGTTGGTTGGTTCGTTGTTTAAAGCCGCACTCAGCAATATTTCAGACATATGGCGGTGGTCTGTAAATAATCTGGTGATCAAAATCATGAGCATCTACGTGTAATAATCCAATACTAATTAAACAGTTCTTCCTGAATCACTGATCACCAGACCAGAAAAGGAAGCCCAAAATTTAACTGAAATTGTCAAATGAAATTGTTTCTCCTATTATTCGCATATTAGGGACCCTTTGTAGTGGATTTTCATGCGCTTAAATATCACATGATTCAGTATAAAGCTTACTAAAAGTAGTTCCTGCTTCGCAAGCTATATTTGGCATTTAATGAAATAACATTTTATTTAGTGTCACTGCTAGATAAGGGCGGTTGGGTAGCCTAGTGGTACAAGCATGACGAAGACCTGGGTTCGATTTCCCACATGGGTACAATGTGAAAAGTCCATTTCTGATGTGACCTGCCGTGATGTTGCTGGAAACATGCTGAAAGCGGTGTAAAACTAAACTCATACACTCACTGATCGATAATGCTATCAAGTACACGATCAAAGCTTGGGCTTACCCTTAAATGTTGCTGTGTTTGAATTCTCCTTACCTGTCGTGCACCTCGGTCCTGTGTATCCGTTATTGCAGACACAGTAATTTCCTCTGTAACCTGTCGTACACCTGCCATTGTCGCCACACGTGCTTCCCCAAGCTGTGCAGAAGGGCGCTGAGGAGATAACATAGAACATGACACAGCCACGGACCATTTTATTTTCGGACTGAGGAGATTTTTCCAAAGAATGGTGCCTCGTTGGCGTTATAAATTTTGATGTTAAAATTATCGTTATTCTAATTACTGGTATATTTTTCGAAAGTTTGATTTTGGTCTCGGCGCTTTGGTGCTTCGGTGCTTCGGTGCTTCGATGCTTTTCAATTATTTTCTCCAAATTTTCTAGTTTGACATTTTTGTGTAATGAAATGTTTCTTCTTACGTGAGGTGCACTTTGGGCCAGTATATCCGTTCTTACAAGAACAGGCGTACTTCCTTCTCAATGTATCACATTCGCCATTGTCCCCACACTCATTTCCCTGGGCCGTGCAGATCGGGGCTGTGAATTATGACCATATCTATAACCTTGAAGAAACAACTCTAGGACTGTGACAGCTGAAGGCTGTATGAACATTGACTAGAACCTAACAAATAAATCTGACAAAGGATAGCATAAAACAATAATATAAGAATACTATACTAACGTTCTCCAATGGTACAATGCAACAGTGCTAACATGAAAGAATGATCGTTGGTAGTATGAAACAAGTATAGTAGAAAGAAATGTTAAACAGAGCACAGTAGCAATGGTAAATTGAAACAGATGATAGCATGAAGTTCTTGAAAGAAATTTAGAAGTTTGGCGAACATGACTGGATAGCAGCTTCGTTTCATTCTTTATACGACTTTTTGAAGCTAACTCTTTCCCCTATATTTTTGTGAATGATTTCAAAACTGGACAGTGACAGGTTCAAGAAGTTCATATGTGCACTGGCAAAAGGGCTTGTTACTTGCTGTCAATTATTTGGCCAGGTGTATTGCACCTTCCAGACCAGTCTAATATGTTCATTTGTGTCCTGTATTTAATTAGCGATTTCACAGATATGTTTTGTAATAACCCAGTTCAGGGTTAACGTTCATGCTTCAAGCTAGAAATATCCTCGTAACATTGTATGGATGTCTTCCTCGCTCATCTTAACACAGACAACGGTGTACATTATCTTTACTTTGAATCTGTAAGTAAGTACTGGTCATCACGCGAGTGTGTTTAGGGATGGTTAATATCATGCATTAGAAATAAACATTGCATTTAGCGAGCTTTGGCGAGAGTCACCTGAAATGAGGTCCATCATCAAGGTTTTGAGTCTATTTACCCAGTCTCCCAGATTACAGGGCGTGTATTACAATATTACAAATTACAACTGTATGATAAACACAACCATAACACAACCATAAAGACTGACGGAAGTTGGTTGGTTGTGTTGATGAACACCACACTGAGAACAAACCAGCTACATTGGGGTAGTCTCTAAATAATCGATTCTGGGCCAGATAATTTAGTGATCAACAGCATGAGCTTCGATGTACGCAACTTGGATACGATAACATGTGTCAACCGACTGACCACCCGACCCCGTCAGTCACCTCTTACGACAAGCATGGGCTATTGAAACCAATTCTAGTCCAGATTTTCACGGGTCACTAGATAGATGTCATAATCCAAATATACATATGGAAATTAATTAAGCAACACCAAATTCAAAGACACATAAAAACTTAACAAAGTTTAAGGAAGTAATTTTGATGATTGATTATTCAATTTTGATGTATTGACATACAGCATGAGCTTTTCATGGGTTGATATGACGCGCGTGAAGCTTGCACAGCGCACGTGCATTGCTTTAACCTCAACTTTCGAAAAATGCACTTTTTCCCTGGGGTGTTTACAAGCGCAGGTTGTCGATTGCATTCGGTTTTTCATTCATTTCAATGTCATGGCACGTAGGAAATTATCAGAGGCCACTCGTTGGCAAATAATCGGCATGAGGAATGCTGGTATGTCTCTAAGACAAATCGGGACTCAAATCGGACGACATCATTCCATAATTTCAAAACTTTTGAAAAAATACCGGGCCACTAATGAAGTTAAAGACCTGCCTAGACCAGGAAGACCCAGGAAGACCACAGTCCGGGAGGACAGAGCTTTACTGAGACTTGTACGGCGCAGGTCCTTCGACTCGAGCTCTCGGTTGAGACAGGAGTGGCTTCCAGGGAGACCCATCTCGAACAGGACTGTTCGGAATCGTCTGAAAGCTGCAGGATACCGGGCAAGGAGGCCAATCAAGCGACCCAGACTGTCTCCAGCCCATAAGGCAGCCCGACTGGCCTGGTGTAATGACCGTTTGCACTGGAACATTGCCTCTTGGAGGAAGGTCCATTTCTCAGATGAGAGCCGGTTCTTGCTGCACATGGTGGACGGTCGTACTCGGGTCTGGAGGCAGAGGAACACAGCAATGGCTCCACGGAACATCCAGGAGACTGTGGCCTTTGGGGGAGGTTCCGTTATGGTATGGGGTGCATTTCCATGAACTGCAAGTTGGATATCATTACCATCCGTGGCAACCTTAACGGTGTTCGTTACCAACAGGAGGTTCTTGACAGGGCTGTGGTACCTCATTTTGAGAACCATCCTCTGGCAACGAGACCCATATTTATGGACGACAATGCTAGACCTCACAGGGCGCATGCTGTAAATGATTTTTTGCGGCAAAATGCAATTGACAGAATTCCATGGCCTGCCATGAGCCCTGACCTCAACCCCATTGAACATTTGTGGGACTTTATTGGCCGTCGTGTGAGGCAGAGAGACCCACCAGTCCATAATCTCAACGAATTGACGGCTGCCCTGCATGAGGAGTGGAACAGGATCCCCCAGAATCAGATCCGGAGACTCATCCAAGGAATGAGGAGGCGTCTGGAATCGGTGGTGCGTGCGCAGGGAGGACACACTAGATATTGATGAAAGTCGGTGTGCAGACTCTCAGATGACTGTTCTTTCTTTCCATGTGACATTTGTGTTAATACACCTGACAACAACGTCTGTGGATGAATAGTAAATTGTGTCCATTTTTTCATGAATTTAAGACAGTTTTAAGAATTTGGATTTCGTTGCAATAAAGCAAAGTCTTGATACTTTTTCCCTTTAAGTTGTTTGTCAGAGATCGTCTGTTGAATAAAAAAGTGTCAAACTATATCAACCCGGCATATTTTGATTGTCAGAACACTTCAAAGTTGCTCCAATAGAAAAAATTGGGGTGTTGCTTGATTAATTTCCAGGTGTATAGATTAATCGACCATCTTCGACAGTGCCAAATAAGGAATGACACCCTTCGACTGTGTGTGACGTTACTGCGCAAACCACGTGCAAACCATATGGTGTCTAGTTTCTACACTTACCTTGTCCTAAAAATAGGTATTTAATTCACCACTAAACATTGTTTCATCATCATCGATGTTGCCAATTCCATGGAAAATATCTCACCTTTCGCGCACGTTTGGCCAGTGTATCCATTGATGCATCGACAGAAATACCTTTCACTGGAAGTATCACAGTCTCCGTTAAAACCACACTGGTTCCCGACAGCAGTGCAGATGGGAGCTGTAAGAAAACACAAGAGGTACTACGCAGCCGGGAGGGAAGGTTGTTTGAAGCAGTTGATGCGAGGGTGACAAGTGAGATGAGAAGCAAAATGTAATGTCTTCTTTGAACTCTGACATCTCGTCGCTAGTGTTGAAAGAGAATAGCTATGGGCCCCACGTTTTGGGACAGCCGTCATAAAAAAGACTGTCTTAGATTTAAAAGTGTTTAAATGGGATTCACTCACTAACTCTGAGGAAGTAAATATATATTCACACGATAGGTTTCATCTGGTTATTAATTATGGCGACACCATACAAATTCTGTCATGAAATGTCAATAACAGTTTAGGCTTATTTCATTTGTTTACCACTTCAACTTTTCCTAGAATCCTTGTGTGTGTTAATCCGTAGAGTGACGTTTGTTCGAGTTCATCACACCTTGAATATGTCACCCCGAAATTCATTACTGTGTTAGTACATGGGAACTAACCGTTACAGCCTCATGGCAGCAGTCTGTAAATAATCGGGTCTGGACCAGACAAACTAGTGATCAAAAGGATGAACATCGATCTTAAACTACGTCAACGAATTTTGTAACATTAAATTTTACTTTCTAAAAACGTAGGAGAACACGACCTTTCAGTTTGGACGGAAGTATATGCGTTAACAAACATTTCGAAGACAGACATCTTATAAACGCACCGCCACTTCTCTTTATCACCTCCCCACAATACAACGCATGCACGTGCACATTGCATTAGCCCCATACACGTGCATTGCATGTCACCGATCATCTTCCACGACCGATAACCGCACCAATGCCTTGGCCATAAGGAAGTGCAAGTGGCAACGCTCTCTCAAAACATTCATTATCACCATATCAACATTGATTGACTCCGATATATCGCTCAATTCTTTCAATTGTAAATTCAAATTGAAGCTTCCCCTCTTTTGTGAAGTGTACACATGTGTATAATCATACACTTCTCCACATAACAGTTCACTACGGAAATGACAGTGGTACTGTGTTGATATTTTGTCAGGGTTGTGGAATGGTCTGGTAGTTAACGCGTCCGCTCGTCACGCTGAAGACTCGGGTTCGATTCCCTACATAGGCACAACGTGTGAAGCCCATTCCTGGTTCCCCAGCCGTGATATTGCTGGAATATTGCTAAAAAGCGGCGTAAAACTAAACTCACTCACGTTATTTTTTCACTTTGACCTTTCTTTGTTTCCACCTTTCACACTGAAAACTAATGTCACACATGAAGAGTTCATGAGGAACTTGTTCAACCATTATCGACAAAAGTAAGAGGACGATCAAACGGCACTGAACTGGTACCACATTTGTTTCACCTTTTCCCCATTCTAAATCTGACAAACATAGATTTCGTTATCCTAATTACCGCTGTGAGTGAACTGTTATTATTCCCTTTCGAGTCCAAAGATTCAAAATGAATATCGTTTAAAAATGATTCCCTTTGTATTTGTGCTGTAGACTTACCAACGTCGCATCTCTCTCCAGAATAACCGTTTCTGCAATCACATGAGTAGGTAGAGGGTCCATAGTAACTGCTTCTGCGTGTGCAGTTCCCGTTGGCACCGCAGTCACTTCCTCCAATGATGCAGAAAGGTGCTGTAACAAATACAACGAATTTTTAGAGTATGTATGTATGTATGTATGTATGTATGTATGTATGTATGTATGTATGTATGTATGTATGTATGTATGTATGTATGTATGTATGTATGTATGTATGTATGTATGTATGTGCATGCGTACATGCGTGCGTGTGTGCGTACGTTTGTGTATGTTTATGTATGTATCAGTATACATAACCCCTATGAGTAATCACTTTCATTGTAATCAGTCAGGTGTGGAAACCGGTGTCTGTGCCCATACTATTTATCTGTTGATACAAAAAGGAGCGGCATTTGTTTATTATGGGATGTACTTTTTGTTGACACCCTATTTGCTAGTCATATACTATTACTAAGATACTAATACCCAGACCCTAAATGTAGTGTTAAATAATTTTTATTAAATTACTTTTCACTATGTACTTTCTGTATCGCCCATCACATTTTACATTTGATAGTATGTCACAAATGCTGGAATACTCCTGCATCTGTTACACGTTATGATTGTTTACACATGATGTCTTCACAGTGACATTTATTTGTGATTCCCTGTCTAACTGCGCATGCAGTGTAGTCTTACCAACGTCGCATCTCTCTCCAGAATAACCGTTTCTGCAATGACATGAGTAGGTAGAGGGTCCATAGTAACTGCTTCTGCTCGTGCAGTTCCCGTTGGCACCGCAGTCACTTCCTCCAATGATGCAGAAAGGTGCTGTAACAAATACAACGGATCACAGTCATCCCTCACTCATCCTAGACACTATAAGATGTTCAGACATGTGTGTGTCACAAAATTACGCTGTCATTGTGGTTTCTTCCAAATACTGCCTAGTGCGGAACAGACAATCCAAACTCTCTAAACAAAGCATAAGCAAAATATCTCGGTTCAGGAGGCAGATAAAGTTGTAAGTCTGACTGGAACCACGTCATCACTGACACCCTGCTCTGTCGTAACATCCATATTTCATCTGTTGACCGCCTGACCTTACGTGGGTAACGTCTGTCCAACCGATTCCTACCGCTTCAGTAAACAGGCAAGTTTTACAACTTCTGGTTCACAAACACCCGAACCTATGCCAAAGCCAGAAACAGAAGTTGTACGCCTGACAAAGAAAGAAAGACATCCGCTGAGTCTAAAGCAGCATAAGCACCTGCCAACCCCAGCATCAAAAGCCACCTCCCCATTACTGGTGCCCGTCGAGGTCATTAACCTCTTTGGATATTTTCTCTCAAATAATGATGTATGCAACTTGAACGATGGATCACTTATCTCCACCCTGTCACTGGAACATACTCCTTTCCTAAGTGGCAATTATCATTTTCCAAAAATTCAATACTGCAGATGAATCACCTCAACGAGGTGGAATTTTACTAAGGCCAACTGGGCATTATTCCAAATTCTCTGTTCTGAAATACAACTGACAAATGAGATCAGACTTGTACAGATAATTAGTTCGTTGTATGTAACTAGATTCTAACTCCATTTAAACAATTTAAATAGAGTCACTAGATTCTATCCACAACCAAGACTTTCATATCCAGCCAACAATTGTGTTTTTAATCCTCTCTATGAAATTCTCTTTCCTTGTCTGCGAAGGGTGGTTCCACCTACTGGAATCATAATTCAACCAGCTTATCGACTTTCATCTTACCCACCCTGGCAAGTGGTGAAGCAAACACAAAAGGACAAAACAAGTCGTTTTGTGTTCCACCAGGAGTACAACCAGTTACGTTACACGTATAACACCCACATATCCATTTTTACTGACGAATCAAAGGATAATGGCAAAGTTTCCAGTGCCACCGTAACTGGATCAAATACTGGATGTCATGAATGACTGACAATTTAGTAGCTGAAGCTAAAGCTATCATCACGACTTTGGCCAATAGCAAACAGCAGAACCATCCGAAAACTTCATCATCACAGTTTCATGGTCATTGTCTTCCCAACGGGCAATTCAAAATGCCACTTCGAGATACACTATCA
This sequence comes from Haliotis asinina, assembly GCF_037392515.1. Taxonomy (NCBI): domain Eukaryota; kingdom Metazoa; phylum Mollusca; class Gastropoda; order Lepetellida; family Haliotidae; genus Haliotis; species Haliotis asinina. Next base: position 49,291,223 of record NC_090295.1, on the reverse strand, counting down.
CCCTGGACACTTTAGAACTTTACGATGATATTTCTACTGGCCAGTATGATATTATCCTTTGCTGTTTACAGGGTCACGTAGGAAATGAAGGTAACACAAAAGCAGACGCAGCAGGTAAAACAGCTCATATGATAATGTAATTTTTGCGACGATGCCATAGTCGGCCAAAAGAGAATTATCAGTATATATATATATACACATATACATATACATATATATATATATGTATGTATATGTGTGTGGGTGTGTGTATATATATGTATGTATGTATGTATGTATGTATGTATGTATGTATGTATGTATGTATGTATGTATGTATGTATGTATGTATGTATGTATGTATGTATGTATGTATGTATGTATGTATGTATGTAACGTTCATGGGAGATATCGAGAGTACATGCGGAATATGTGCAACTGGGGATCTGCACCCTACATCTATGTTCGTTATTAAAGTATATAAGGAATTGAAACAAACAAAACATTCAAGATGAACCTTTAGTATTTTCCATGGTAATATCGCTCAAGGGAGATATCAGGTGTACACGGGAAATGTTGCGCTGCATCTATATTGATGCTAAATAAATAACTATACTCGTTTAGTAAAACATATTCAAAAACAAATATTTGGCCTTAGCTGTCTCACGTGTAGTGCACTTTCGACCCGTGTATCCGTTCTTGCAGGTACAGGAATATGTCGATGTGTCACAGTCTCCATTGACGCCACATTCACCTCCTCCAGCAGTACAGATGGGAGCTGAAAAAATACAAGAATTATAAATAGCCTGCACAATTCGAAGGAAATTGTCATTGATGAGAACCCACATGAAAACAATAGGACATCGTCAAGAGAACATTATCGTCAGGCCTCTAGTTTGATACGCTCCCTCACACATGTGCAGTGGGATAGTTGGTATTATCAATGTTGCATCTCTCTCCTGTATAACCGTCTCTGCACACACATGCCCATTAAGACAATCTGCAATACCTTTTCCTCATGATTTCTTAATTATGGTGTTGAATAATGATTCTCTTTGTAACTGTACTGTAGGCTTACCAATGTTGCACCTGGCTCCTGTGTAACCGTTTCTGCAGACACATGAGAATGAGGAGCGTCCATAGTAACTACGGCTGTGGGTGCAGTTCCCGTTGGAACCGCAATCGTTTCCTCCAATGGTGCAGAAAGGGGCTGAAACAAACACAGTATATTACTTTCAAGTTCAATTGCACATTCATCCGGTAAGAACCACAATCAATCTAGAGACTGTCATTTTTTTCTGAGAAGTGAGATTGGAAGACAAGCATCAGAAAAGTCATCAAGCCTGTCTACCCGACCACGTTAGCTGCCTTGTATGTCATGCATGGTCTGCTGAAGATCAGTTCTCACCCGAACGTTCAAGGGCGTTACAACTGTTTAGATGTGGTGCATGCCGATCAGTCAGGTCAGGATGACACCTTTATCATTTTCTCTGGTAATACCATTCTAGAAAGATATGATTAAGACGCGGGGAACATTGCAGTACATCGATACCTGTATTGTAAGTTACTACATAGATACAAAATCGTTTAGTAAGACATATCAGAGTGAACATTTGGCCTTAGCTGCCTCACGTGTAGTGCACTTTCGACCCGTGTATCCGTTCTTGCAGGAACAGGAATATGTCGATGTGTCACAGTCTCCATTGACGCCACATTCACCTCCTCCGGTCGTGCAGAATGGGGCTGACAAAAGGAAAGCCAAAACCAAAATAATACAGTGCCGACACAAAATGTAGGATATTTTCATTGATGAAAATCCAAGGGGAAACGACGGGACTTCGTTATTGATTGGAAGTGAAGCACGATGCAAAGGACATATTGTCTTCAAACCTATAGTGCTTAAGGTACTGTAGTTGGTAACTAGGACCAGCTGATCCCACAACCTCATCCCGCGTGTGGTTGCATCGCTGCATTGTACCATGACTGTTATTAAAGCAGATGACATTATTAAATTGCCATGCCAAGAAATGTCCCAAGTAATGTTCAGTGGCGAATATTTCTGAAGATTCTTTCTACAAAGCTAATAAATACTTTGATGATCTTAACAGTTTTGCATCTGTAAAACCGTGTCTGCACTCATTTAATTATGATTCCGTTTGAAATTGTGGTGTAGTCTTACCAATGTCACACCTATCTCCTGAATAACCGTTTCTACAGTCACATGAGTATAAATAGCGTCCATAGTAACTGCGACTCTCTCTGCAGTTCCCGTTGGCGCCACAATCGTTTCCTCCAATGGTGCAGAAAGGGGCTGAAACAAACAAAACGAATTACATTCAGTTACATTTGCAAAGGCATCCGGTAAGATCCACAATCAATCTGAAGATTGTCACTAATTCTGAGAATTTGGATAAGAAGACATGTGTCATCATCGAGTCTGCCCACCCGATCACATTAGTCATCGAGTCTGCCCACCCGATCACATTAGTATCCTTCTATGCCATGCATGGGTTGCTGAAGATCTGTTCTAACTCGAACGTTAAAAGATGCCCCATTCTGATTAGTCGGCTCAAGGTGACATTTTTATGAACCTTTAGTATTTACCATGGTAATATCGCTCAAGGGAGATATCGGGTGTACACGGGAAATGTTGCGCTGCATCTATATTGATGCTAAATAAATAACTATACTCGTTTAGAAAACATATTCAAAACAAATATTTGGCCTTAGCTGTCTCACGTGTAGTGCACTTTCGACCCGTGTATCCGTTCTTGCAGGTACAGGAATATGTCGATGTGTCACAGTCTCCATTGACGCCACATTCACCTCCTCCAGCAGTACAGAAGGGAGCTGACACAAAGAAGAAACAAAAAACTAACAAAAATAACACAATGCCCACACAGGCCGTCGGCTATTTTCGTTGATCAGAACACAAGTGGGGAAAATGGCACTTCATTATTGATTGGATGTGAAGCGCGACCCAGAGGACATTAACTTCAGGTCTGCAGACTGTTTCACTCCCTCACACTGGTGTAGTGAAATAGATGGTCTTACCAATGGTGCATCTCTCTCCTGTAAAACCGTTTCTGCACTCGCATGAGGTGTAGTAGCGGCACTTCCCGTTGGCACCGCAACCGTTTCCTCCCATGGTGCAGAAAGGGGCTGAAACAAACACAGTAAATTACTTTTAATTTCATTTGCACAGGCATCCGATAAGAGACACAATCAATCTGGAGATTGTCACTTATTTTGACAAGTGAGATAGCAAGACATGCATCACCCAAGTCATCCAACCTGATTATTTCATCATGTTAGTTGCCTTGCATGTCATGCACGGGTTTCTGGAGATCTATTGTCACCTGTACGTTAAAGGATGTTATGAGAAGCCTCATTCTGATTAGTCAGCTCAACGTGACTGTTTATGAACCTTTAGTATTTTCCATGGTAATATCGCTCAAGGGAGATATCAGGTGTACACGGGAAATGTTGCGCTGCATCTATATTGATGCTAAGTAAATAACTATACTCGTTTAGTAAAACATATTCAAAACAAATATTTGGCCTTAGCTGTCTCACGTGTAGTGCACTTTCGACCCGTGTATCCGTTCTTGCAGGTACAGGAATATGTCGATGTGTCACAGTCTCCATTGACGCCACATTCACCTCCTCCAGCAGTGCAGAAGGGGGCTGAAAAAATACAAGAATTATAAATAGCCTGCACAATTCGAAGGAAATTGTCATTGATGAGAACCCACATGAAAACAATAGGACATCGTCAAGAGAACATTATCGTCAGGCCTCTAGTTTGATACGCTCCCTCACACATGTGTAGTGGGATAGTTGGTATTATCAATGTTGCATCTCTCTCCTGTATAACCGTCTCTGCACACACATGACCATTAAGACAATCTGCAATACCTTTTCCTCATGATTTCTTAATTATGGTGTTGAATAATGATTCTCTTTGTAACTGTACTGTAGGCTTACCAATGTTGCACCTGGCTCCTGTGTAACCGTTTCTGCAGACACATGAGAATGAGGAGCGTCCATAGTAACTACGGCTGTGGGTGCAGTTCCCGTTGGAACCGCAATCGTTTCCTCCAATGGTGCAGAAAGGGGCTGAAACAAACACAGTATATTACTTTCAAGTTCAATTGCTCATTCATCCGGTAAGAACCACAATCAATCTAGAGACTGTCATTTTTTTCTGAGAAGTGAGATTGGAAGACAAGCATCAGAAAAGTCATCAAACCTGTCTACCCGACCACGTTAGCTGCCTTGTATGTCATGCATGGTTTACAAAATCGTTTAGTAAGACATATCGAAGTGAACATTTGGCCTTAGCTGCCTCACGTGTAGTGCACTTTTGACCCGTGTATCCGTTCTTGCAGGTACAGGAATATGTCGATGTGTCACAGTCTCCATTGACGCCACATTCACCTCCTCCGGCCGTGCAGAAAGGGGCTGACAAAAGGAAAAAAATTCGTTGCCTGCAGGAACCTTAGGATACTTTCACTGATCAGTAAACAAGGGGAAAGACTTACTGATTGCATGCAAAGCGGTGGGATGCCCCTCTATTGTGACGTTGCCACGCCTTGATATATGTCTGAAATTCTGTTGAAAGTGGCGCACTTCATTCACTCCCTCAACCAGAGATACTGTAGGTAGCATACACAATATGACGCGCATTGAAATCTTGACACAAGCAGCATGTGGCTCTAAATCTACGACATGTAAGATCTAAGAGCTGGATCTTTGTGGATATTGCTAATGACTTTAAGTAGATGCTATTGACTGGGCCACTGAATATGATCCCATAGTCATGCTCATGAATGTACAATTATACGAGTAAATAGCCTTACCAACGTCGCATCTGTTTCCAGTGTAACCGTTCATGCAGACACATGACAATGAAGAGTAGCTGCTACTTCTTGTGCAGTTTCCGTTCGGCCCACAATCGTTTCCGCCAACAACGCAAAACGGGGCTGAAAAAGACTTACGGATTACAAGATCTATATTTGAACATGCCTCTGACCATGTCACCATCAGATGTAGACACTGTAACAAAGTCAGTTTTCACCTCCTAAATATGGTATTTGTGAATAGCAACTATCAAGTGTAGGTAGATACGTCCACCACCACCCACCAGCATTGTGGCTCAGTTCCTCTCACCTGCTCTACACTTTGGTCCGGTGTACTCGTTCTTGCATCTACAGAAATATTCTTTGGATGATGTGTCACAGTCACCATTGTCTCCACACTCGTTTCCCTTGGCAGTACAGATTGGTGCTGTGAAGTTAAACCGTGATAATCTGATCCCATCAGATAAAAAAAAATCGGCATCTGCACCCAACCTGTATGTACGTAGTTCACACTAGTTTATCGCTCTCACCCCACACAGTGCTTCATACTATCACATTCCTCTCACCCCACCCATTATTTTAAATTAATATACCTCTGTCATCCCATCCTGTCTCGAACTAACATTTCTCTTCCACCATGCAGTAGATCACGCCAAGATATCGCTCTCATCACATCTTGTAGTATATTTCTCTCATCCCACCCAGTGGATCACACCAAGATATCGCTCTCATCACATCTTGTAGTATATTTCTCTCATCCCACCCAGTGGATCACACCAATATATATTGTAGTACTATCTCTCTCATTCCACCAAGTGGTTGACACTGATATTTCTTTCTCATCCCATCCAGTGGATCACACCAATATATATTGTAGTACTATCTCTCTCATTCCACCAAGTGGTTGACACTGATATTTCTTTCTCATCCCACCCAGTGGGTCACACCAATATATATTGTAGTGTATCTCTCTCATTCCACCAAGTGGTTGACACTGATATTTCTTTCTCATCCCATCCAGTGGATCACACCAATATATATTGTAGTGTATCTCTCTCATTCCACCAAGTGGTTGACACTGATATTTCTTTCTCATCCCATCCAGTGGATCACACCAATATATATTGTAGTACTATCTCTCTCATTCCACCAAGTGGTTGACACTGATATTTCTTTCTCATCCCACCCAGTGGGTCACACCAATATATATTGTAGTGTATCTCTCTCATTCCACCAAGTGGTTGACACTGATATTTCTTTCTCATCCCATCCAGTGGATCACACCAATATATATTGTAGTGTATCTCTCTCATTCCACCAAGTGGTTGACACTGATATTTCTTTCTCATCCCATCCAGTGGATCACACCAATATATGTAATATTTTCCCCGGTGGTTCAAACAAATATACACCTCCCCGCCACTGGCTTCCAATAATACCCCACCCCCAATCCCCCTTCAGTGGATCCAGTAAAATCACTCTCTCGCTCTTCCCCCCCTCAGTGGATCACACTAAAATCACTCTCTCTCTCTCCCTTCGTGGATCACGCTAAAGCCACTCTCTCTCTTACCCCTTCAGTGGATCACACTAAAATCACTCTCTCTCTCCCCCTTCGTGGATCACACTAAAATCACTCTCTCTCTCCCCCGTCAGTGGATCACACTAAAATCACTCTCTCTCTCCCATCCAATGGTTCACACTAAAATCACTCCTCTCTCTCCGATCCAAAGGTTCACACTAAAATCACTCTCTCTCCCATCCAGTGGTTCACACAAATATCATTCTCTCTCCCATCCAATGGTTCACACTTAGTCTAGTTGTTCCACATGCACCAGTCAGTTGTTTTATTATACAAAAGTGTATAACGTCACACGAGGATTAAAATCACTCACGTCTCGTACAGTCGTGGCCGCTGTATCCGTTGAAACACTGGCATTGAGACTGACAGGGACTTGGACACGTCCCGTTGCCGTTACAACTTCTGTCGCTGATACATACGTACCTGGGCCTGCCGTACAGGCCACGGCAAACCACGATCTCTGGAAATAGTAAGTAAATTAGTAAGGACGTAGCTGGGCATGTGGGTAGTTGGCTGGGCAGGAGGGAAGGGTGGTGGGTCGGTAGGTGGGAAGGTAGGAAAGTGGGTAAGTGGGTAGGTAGGTAGGTAGGTAGGGAGGTGGGTAGGTGGGTAGGTGGGTAGGTAAGGTAGGTAGGTAGATGGGTAGGTGGGTAGGTAGGTAGGTAGGTAGGTAAGTAGGTAAGGTGGTTTAGTAGACAGATGAAAGAGAGAGTGGGTGGGTAGGTAGGTGGATAGGCAGGTGGGTGGGCACGCAAGAAGGCGGGTTGGTAGGTAAAGGGGTAGGAATTTGAAGAAGTAGGTGGGCTGGTGGTAGAGTGGTTGGGTAGGGACGTTGGAGCAGAGAGGTAGGTAAGAAGGAGGGAGCGTGGGTCGATGGGTAGGTAACCAGGGATTGGAGAGTAAGATAGGTAGGCAGAAGAGCAAGTAGGGAAGGTGGGAGAAAGGGTGGGTAAGTAAGTCGTGAGGAGGGAGGGTGGGTAGGTGGCTGGGTGAGGTGGGGGTGGGGTGGGTAGTTAGGAGGGAGGGATGCTGGGTTGGTGCGAGGGTAGGGAGGTGGTTGGATGGGTGGGTAGGTAGGTAGGTAGGTAGGTAGGTAGGTAGGTATTGTGGGTTATAGTGAAAACGGACACCAACGAAAACGGCCAAAATGCAATTCGAGAAAACGACCACCGCTCGCGAGAAAACTGGACCTAGAAAATACGGCCATTATATATAACAGAAAAATGCAATGCCATGTATTTTATTTTACTTTTATTAATCTCATATCAATCAAATCAATATCATAACAAGAAGGCAACAATAGAGATAACATAGTCATGGCATAGTTTTATATTGTATATCTACTAGCTGTATTAATACAATATTTATTTACCACTCTCTATTTGTTTGCCTCTTAACAGTGCAAAGTATATTATAATGCTATGTTTTTACCTAGTTTCTGTTTACTGATAATAGATCTGGTGATACTGAGGATAAACAAGAACCCTATCTAACAAATAACAGTATTTCAATTCTTTCATAAATTGACATAAATGGCTGATCAGATGGAGCCGTCTGGCTGATCAGGGTCAAGTGTGTCTGGTGCCACCTCCTCAACAATAACGGTAGCCGACAGGGAAAGATTATTTCGGTTTGCACCTTCGCTCGGCATCAATTACTCACTGAAATAACGCACTGAAAAATGGGTTGATAGGATACCTTGACCTGGATTTCAACTCACACTGACAGTATTTCAGCTATTTCCTCAATAAAGACAAGTTACAGTTTCATGATAATTAAAGGTAGATTTTAAACACCTATCACCGAAGGACAGTTAAACAACTAGTTTATCGCAGATATAAATTTAAAAGAAAACAATAAATTCATTTAAACTATAGATAACAATATAATATAAAAAACTGGCTATGGATTGCCAACAACAGAAGGCGGATTACCATACCACACTAGGAACCACTGCAGAACGACAAGAAACAAAGCTGGACCTACTACTACTAACCGGGTAGTAGGTTAGTAGTAGTAACAAAAACGCTACCTTCTTATCTTGTTTCTCTATCATGAACTAACCTTACCTGTAAAAATAAACAACCAAATTGGTTTATCGTAACTATCGAAAAACCAAAAACCAATCAGTCTTCAAAAGTGAAACCGCTAAGGATGTAAAAAAGTCAATTTTGAAAGTCCGATGTTATTTAGAATTACATATAAGCATATAATTTGATGCAACCATGTTGGCCGTTTTCTCTGGGCACAGAAACCGTTTTCTCTGGGCACAGAAACCGTTTTCTCTAGGCACAGAAACCGTTTTCTCTGGGCACAGAAACCGTTTTCTCTGGGCTCTGGCCGTTCTCTCCTGCGGGGTGACCTTTCTCTCGATTTTGGAGGTCCGTTTCCGCTGTGGTCCGTTTTCTCCGTATCCCGAGGTGCGTGTTTTGGAAAGTAGGTAAATGAATAAATTCAGTAACATGACAACGTAGGTAGGTAGGTAGGTAGGTAGGTAGGTAGGTAGGTAGGTAGGTAGGTGGGTGGGTAGGTGGGTAGGTGGGTAGGTGGGTAGGTGGGTAGGTGGGTAGGTAAGGTAGGTAGGTAGATGGGTAGGTGGGTAGGTAGGTAGGTAGGTAGGTAGGTAGGTAGGTAGGTAGGTAGGTAGGTAGGTAGGTTGGTTGGTGGGTAGGTAAATAAATTCATTTACAGAGTTCAGTGTAGAGACAGCACTTTTTAAACGGCATTACCAAGAAGGGGGAAGTGCGTTTGTATGTTGAGACTTGTATGGTGGGTGGGTAGGTGAGTTGATAACTAGGTAGGTGGATGGTCTTGTGTTAATCTTAACATGTAAATAAGACAAGGAGCAGCACGTGATGCCCTATAGTGCGGCCTGGTATAAACGGAAATTAAAAGCGACATGTTTCTGGTTTTACCCTGAAATGTATTACGAGAAATACCATGCAAATCATTCGGGTTTTCTCCTTTTATGGTGATTCCGCCAGCAAGGTCCACTATTTGTACAATACCCTTTATGTATAGTATTCTTGAACTTGACTAGTTATGTGTTTTACACTTGAAATAATTTGACTCCACAGACTGCTGGTTTTGTTGTGGTCGCATTAGTAGTGGTAGCAGCAGCAGCAGCAACAACTGGGGAAACGGTCACCACAGCAAAGAATGGATCATAACACAGATATTTTACTGATGCATTTATAACATGTTTACATATATTACTGAGCTACAAACACTAGGTGAGAAAAAATGAAGAACTCTTTAACAAAATTATCTGCTCCTCTTGGAGCCTGGTCGTCATTTGGCTTTATGTATCCGTCAGTTCTACACTTTGATGAAGTTGCAGTTTGAAAACAAATCCCGTATACATTGTACAAGAAGTGTTTGTTTCCCCTGTTTGTACACCACTATTTTCCATGTGGGCAAACACACTACACAGACAAAGGAGAAGAGACGACATTGTTCACGTACTTTGATAAATATTGTAAAACATGGAAACATATACCCAGATCCCAAGCAAACAGACTTCTATTTGGACGTTCTAGAAAGGTTATATATTCTGTTCCAAATTGGAAGACATTATTCGCAGCAACTGGGAAATAGTCGCTGTGACGAGAAAATAATCGGAATAAAGATAAAAGACTCCCAAGTTCCCAGAAAAAAATCAAAGCAGCGAAACATTTCTCTGAAAAAAGATAGTTTTGCTTCAAAGGTGGCAGTTTCGTAACCACCCGGCGTCGGGAGCATATATCAACAATCCTTTTCACGATGTTTCCACATAATATCAAGATATTCACTCATAACCATCTGTAAAAGGACTAAACTGACCATTCAGCAAACTAATGAAGGAGATCTGAGATCCCGAAGGAAAGATCTCATACAGTTAATTAATTCAAACATACAGTGCATCCATATAACGTTGTAAATAAGATGTGCATGTTAGTTAATGAATGATTCCGAATATTTTAGTTCGAACGTCTGTGAGTGAAGCATTTGGTAACAATACGAATGTTAAACTTACGCGATACGAAGAAGACAATTCCAAATACTACTGTCCTCCCCATCCTGAAGGTACCACGTGGTTAGTTGAATGCCCAGCCGACTGCAGCATCACATATATAGCGACTCACACCCGGATACATGCACCACGTCATGGCGCGGACCGGAACTTCTGACCCAAACTAATTTTGAGCATGACGTTTGCTGATTATATTCCACTTCTTATCTACGTTTTGCCGTGCGTTCACTCAACCGACATAAACGTGTAGTATTGCTTTCATTTCTTCATTTGATTTCCGCTCTCTAATGTCCGTTAGATCTTGTAATTTAAGAAAGACTAAATTAACAGTGAACTGGATTCAACGCCGCTAGTAAAAGTAAAGTGTGTGTATGTGTGTGTGTGTGTGCGCGCGCGTGTGTGCGTGCGTGTGTGCGTTCTACAAAACTGTACGTGTATTTCTCTCCAAAATGTGTAAACCCATCATGTTGCTATTTAACACAAGCAACATGCTGCACAGTGGAATCTGAGGACTGTTAAATTAAAGTCAGTGAGTTTTTTGTGCTTGCGCGCGTCCAAACGTGCGCGTGAAGAATAAAGCATAGCCATGATAAGACTGGAGTGTTATAAATGAGGTTATTATGTCTTATTGCAGACGGGAGGAGCTCATTTCCCTATGTTGAGCATCTCCATAGCTATGTTCCCGCGTCTGTTTCAGGTGAACTACTGACTCGCCTCTGCATGTGTTTACGATGAGTCATGCAATCGAGGAACCTTTTACGGACTTGGGAAAGGCTTCGTTGTTTCTATGGTAACCGAATGATTCGAGGATGAGGTCATCAGAGATGTGTCAAATCTCACAGAGAATGGAATGCAGAAATGGAACTGTCACACCCAACAGACCATTAAAACCAAAACATTATTTATGACACAGGCAAAATTGACATACCCGCCTATTCGTATGAAAACGGTGGGGTAGCCTAATGCTTAAAGCGTGTACTCGTCAGCCTGAAGACTCATGTTCGATTCCCAACACAGGTACAATGTGTGAAGCTTATGTATGGTGCCTCCCGCTGTGATGTTGCTGGCATATTGCTAAACACGGCTTAAAACTTTACTGCCAACTCTTGTAGTACATATACGGTTGTTAGTGGTTTTGTAGTACCTATATGGTTGTAGGTGGTTTTGTAGGACATATATGGTTGTTAGTGGTTTTGTAGTACATATATGGTTGTTAGTGGGTAGCCTGCTTTTGGGGTGTTTGCTTATCAAAGAAAGTTTGATTCGACATCGCATGAAGCCCTTACCTTGTGTCTTCAGATTATATAGCATGTATATTATGTTTTACAGATTGAAAATAGAAATGCAGCAAAGTGTGTTCGGGTGATCCTGACACAGTCAGGCCGGTAAGGTTCATTTTCAGCTCAGGGCCCTCGCCCCTCTACACGCAGCCCGGACAGTCAATGAGACTTCTCCCAGGAAATGCTGCCAAGTCGAACTCACCAAGACCCTTTCGGAGAATATGTAGGTTCCCCAGCACTGCAGCCTTCTGCATTACCCACAGTGTCAGAATTTTTCTAAGGCCATAGCATTTTGAAATCATCATTTTTCATGACGCCCTGAGCATGTTCAGGGTTGTTCCATGGACGGTCCTCGGAGTTCAAGTCACAAGCTTGGCGGAGACGATGGTAAAAGCAGCGAGCCATGCCATCATGTCTTTTAAGATATGCTGTCTGTGCCACGGAAGGGCATCCACTGACAAGGTGTTGGGCAGTCTCTGTAAATTCATATTGATATTTTCTTTAAGAATCACATTCTGGCGATTTTGAGTGGGAAGTGACTGGTCCTGAGCAGCAAAAAGGAAGACCCCAGTTTCACATTTGAGACCAGTTTCACAATTGAGACCAGTCGACTTCATTCTGGCGAAGGAGTAGGTTGGATTGCTGTTCTGGGCCCACTTGCACAAAACGATCTTAGAGCTACAATTATTGTAAATCCTTAAGATCGCGATCTTAGGCTTCGGCTACAATCGCCATCCACTTGCACAAAGCGATTGTAGGCAAAGATCATTGTAAGTTACAATCAAAACTTACAATTGGTAGGAACCAATTGTAAGGAGCTAAGATCATTGTAGTCAGTAGCAAAATGGCGTTCAAGTTGGTGTAAGTTTCACGCAAATAATTAGCTTTAGGTTTGGGGATTGCTTTTATACTGCATGAAGCTGTATGATTCGCCTCGACACTTCAACAACACGGAGAGTGCAACATCGATTTAACGTCAGAAATATCGTTATTTGAGGTAGTGAACAACATCATTATCGAGTCGATTATCATAGAGTACACCCGATTCAGTGTTGGAAAACGGTATGAACATCATACACTGTACCTTTTTGATAAACAAGGAAAGGATAGTAAGGAAGATGTCTGCATGCGCTTAGCAGTGGCCATGACCTTTTCAATAACTCAAGGGCAGCTAATCTTAGTTTTTACGCAAGATGGGAGTGGTTTCCCTCTGCATATCATGCCGTTGCCGTAAAATCTGCTATGCCCAAAATTAATACAGTGCATGTTCTGTTGTGACAGAACAGATATCCACATATTTCTTTTCGGTTAATGATTTTGTCTTTCTTTATCATTGAAATAATCTACAGTTGGATAAAGTACAAAATTATGTTTTTTTCTACTGACGAGAGACAAGAGTTTTAATCTATGCATTTTTAATATAATACAAGTATTTTTCAAACGGGAAAAATACACTAGCTGGGGTATGTGAAATTTGCATAAAACGTTTTTTTAACAAAGCGAATAATAATTATCAAGAAACACTCCCACAGTCATGTCACACTTTCATATCTTTACAAATCTAATGCTTGTGGGATATATTTGGGATTTTACTCCAAATAACACCGATGCCAAACTATGTTCACCTGACAGCCATGGTACATTGAGGTGTTATATCATAAGGAAATTTTATTTATGTGCTATCTTTTAATTTCATGATTATTGGGTCAAGAACTCAAGGCCCAATCTGTTAACGTATTTGCATTTCAATACTTGCATAAACATGATAGTTCTGTGGTTGCAGTATCACATACTTAGTTCATAAAAAATTAGAATGTAGAAAGATTAGAGAATAACCTCTGAGGTACGAGTGATTATACATGTTACCTTCCACGTTATCGCTTCCTTCTTCAACGTTATCATTTCCTTCAAAGATTTGTGGGTTGGGGTTTTTTGGTTTGTTTTTTTTTCTTTTGATTGGTTTTGTTTTCATGAAAACTCTGCAAGGTACGATTAAAGAAGGAATGTCATTTGCGTGCGGGAACAAGTTCCACGTTTTATTTGCGCTGCATGCTATGCGCACTTGAAGACACCTGTAGACAGTAGTCCAGTTTAAGAAATTTCTACCTCCAACGTTGAAGAGTTCGATCTTGGTTAAGATTGCGATCTTAAATCAATGCTGTCTTAAGATCGTGTTTGTGCAAGTGGATTAGAGCAATTGTACGGTGATTGTAAAGTTGATTGTAGGGGCTTAAGATTGATTGTAACTAAGATTGCTCTGTGCAAGCGGGCCCTGTTCCATACACTGCATGTCCACACGATGCAGTGGCTTCTCAGACAGCTTCTCCACAAAGGACCTACTCTGAGCAGACTTGGTGAAGGACTTCACCTGGTTGAATGCATCCCCAGAGGATCATCCGATAATTAAATATGTGCCAAAATACACAATAAAATTCTTGAGGTGAAGAGCCTCCACAATAATCAAACCCCGACCTCCAGAATTGGCACACATAAACGATTAAGACAGGAAAAAGGTGGTTGGCTCTGTTATCAGACATGGTCCTTCTGATCAGGCTGTCGAGATTCTTGTTTGGTCCAGTCAACTACTTCAAGGGAATAGGAAAGGACTGGCACAGCAAACAATTTGGTGGTGGCTCTTTACAAGAACATTTAGCTCTGAGTTCCAGCTTTCTTTAAAGCGAGATTTAAACTCAGCCCGAATTTTACCTTGAATCTGGGCATTGATCTTCCACAAGATGCTCAGTAACTCCTCCCCTGGTAACTTGACCGATCCGTCATCAGTTACCTTGCCACGTTTCAAATGAAGAGTATTACATTTGTCGAGTCGAAATGTCATGCCAGTATCATTAGAAAAGGACTCGACTAGGAGAACCTCTTCTTTCAAAGTGGTATCTCATTTGCCATGGAGTTCGATGTCATCCATGTAGACGAGATGAGTAAGAGATGTTGGTGATCCGTTGTGAGGAGGTGTTATGAGTTCCTCCAAGATTCGAGCCGCAACTTAGACACAAGAATTAACCTCATGTAATGAACAGTCCGCAGAAAGCGTCATAGAAATAATGTCATTTAATAAATTAATTTTCTTTCTGGGAAAAGATTGATTTGTTTGTTTCATCGGCTCCCGTTTTCTGAAGGTATAGCAAATATTTCATCATCAATAGAGTGAAACAAAATATACACGTGGTTTGGGGGAAGGTCTGCTACTGAAGAAGAGGGGGAGTGAGTGTTTGAAATTTCGGTGGCAAAATATTGGATTGATGCTAGCAGAGTTTGTTTAGGGAAAACGAGGAGGTTCACGCGCGCGTTAGAAGTTTTCCGTCTTCTGCCACATGAGCATTCTCCTCATGCAAAAGTTCCTGGTTCCGGGCACCAGTAGTGGATTGAACCGGCGTATGAATTTGTAAGTCGCCGGAGTTGGTCTGGGAGATTTTGCTCCGTCAGGTAGGTATACATGGACATGGCGTTGTCCAAAAGCAGATTAAGCCACTTGCCATTGATGCGTGGATTATGAGGCCACCCTATCTCTCTGGCACTCTCTAGTAGAGTGGTTTTTAGACTGCCTGGTTGGCTTTTGGCTTTTTGCCCAGGGGCAAGTCCCATCTCCAGTATGGTTTGTTTTACAATTGGACGAAGGCTGACTGGGTATTGAAAGAATGTTTTCCTCTTTCCTCTTGGCTGTCAGTAGCCCAGTAAGAAAACCAACTTCGGGGACAACCCTTATTGGGTGATGTACGTTTAGTTCAGCAAAAAGGAAACAAAACAACAACAATAACAATAAAAAAACCCCCAAAAAACCAAAACCAAAACAACAACAAACCCTATCTAGACCCATCGCGGAGAGGCACACATCATCAGCCCCTATTATGCTAAAGTTACCCCACTGGCACACGACAGGTTCGTCCAGTTACAACACGGTTTGCCCTGTCTGTTTCCTGACAGGTGTAGGGCAAAACCACACATGGGCAAAATGTGTGAAGCTCATTTCTGTGTCCCGCTGCTGTGATATTGTTCATCCTATTGTCAAAGTGAATTCATAAAGTTAGCATTCACATTTTCCAGGTGTGCCAGAACACCTGCGCAAGTGTTATGTATTTTGTTGTTTCATTAACTTGTCAATAACATTCACATTTTGTTGACACACGCAAACTATGACAATGACAGATTAAACCTTGCACAACGTGACGAGCTATATGCTTGTAGCTGGTTTATTTTTACGACAAGGTGTTGCTCTTATATAACCGGCCTGTGCAATTCCATGTAAAGTCTTTTTCCATACCCCAGTTGGTTCCATGCGAATTAACGTCTTGAGGAAATGGCATTTTCTGTCCATCCAATCCTATATAGTACATTTTTATGACATATTCGGACATTTAAGTGGAAACATTTTGATGCAAAGCAGTATTAAATGCATTTCCACCGATACATTTGTGAAATGTGACATAATATTTTGTGTGCAAGAAGGAATGTGAAAAGTAAAAGCAAGGAAAAACTTTATGCAAGTTCATGGCACAAAATCAACCATGTGAAAATCATTACTATGCATCAACCTCCCTTTTCTATAATAGCCCTAACCCTAACCCTAACCCTAACCCTAACCCTAACCCTAACCCTAACCATTTCAGATATGAAAAGATTTGAAAGTTGATTTGCAGAACTGATTTGTGCTATTTAGAAGTAATATCTCCTTTGCAATTGAATCAATAGCAACACATGTCAAAATGAAGTCCTTTACAGGAACATAAAAGGAAGCTTAGTCAGCTCCTGAGTTCTACATAAATGACGTAAATAAGTGTATGGCTCAGATACTGCTGGGGTCAAGTGCTCTGTCGCAACATATCCGTCCTCTAAGTATCTGATTCTAAGAAGTTTTGCAATGGATACATATTTAGAAATTGTTATCCGTTTATAACAATTTGCATATTTTATAAGGCAGGTGAAAACAGCTGAAGTTTGTGACATGAATAGTAGTCACTTGCTGAGTAATTTTGACAAAAATATTTAGGTAAGATTACATATTTTAAATAATAAAAATTAATGAAATGAATCATTCAAACGAAATGATATAAATCTTCCTCGCTTGGTACGATACATAGAACCCAGTCTGGTATGTTTTGCTTTGTACCGTTATCTCAGCGATTGATAGACTGAATATCAAACATTTTCACAGAGTAAAGAGAGAGTATCGTCAACAAGTCTACAAAGTGTCTAGCTGATAAGGTTACCATGGAAACTGTTTCAAGGAGAACGGATACAGTGGAAGAAGGATTGTAAAGGAATTTCCAGGCACGGGGTGGAGTCATGTCACTGTAAATAGACGTATAGAATGACGGCCGCAAAGTCCTGTCTGTAAACCAGTGGATTATGCCATATGGGACTCTCTAAAGGAGAAAGTTTACCGAGGACTGAGAGATAAACTGACCGAGCTTCGTATATTTGTGGAGGAATATGGTGCCCGCATTGACTAAAATAATTGAGTTTTGCCTTAGTATTGCATAGTTTAAATTTTTGTCTTGAATTTGACAATACTAGCATAATTTGCGAACAATCTCTTAGATAGTTTGTAGACTTGTTGATGATACCCTCTGTGCAAATAAGTCAGTGTGCAAATTTAGTACGCATATCGCTGAAAAAAATACTTTTCAAAACCGGTTCACACTTCTGTGGACAGACTACATATATACTCTCTCAAAAACAAGCGCATCGCCAAATTTGAATTTTGATCCATCCCTGTAGTGGTACGTGGATGATTTTAAAAACACGTTTCATTTATATATGATTCCCATGATGATTGTGTCTGAAAACATCACATCCAAACATCCAGCATCTAATTCCTGTATGTAATGATTTCATAATGTACATTCAATGCACATGAATCTTGGGACTCAAGTCGTGTCACTGATGGGTATAATTCTTTATTGTTATTTGTTTAGTCACTTTATTTCAGAGTGTCGAAAGAATATTATGCCACGACTTTGCCTCGCCAATCAAAATGTTGCAATAGGTCTTCTGGAAGCAGAACAAACTCAGAATGCAACAACCCGTGGTAAGAACGTACACCAGCAGAGGTATCACCAGCAGTACACCGTCGAAGACAGACGTAGAAGTGAACGACCCTGAGTGATCACTGTATCAAGATCGATACAACCGTGTACATCACCTACGTCATCGTACAGCTACAACCAGCAGTATCGCTCAACACATACCAGGGTAGCACAGCCTACACTGGCAGAAGTCATTTGGTCATGATCTAAGGCAACCTGTCAGCCCAACGATTCTGTGCTGACATCCTTCGTCCACACCTGCTTTTTCTACGCTCAACCGTGAGAGGGAGCTGTTCCCGCAGTATAATGCCAGACCACACACAACACATGTCATGAGAGATTTTATCATGAATCAATGTGTTGCCATGGTCCTCCAGATCACCAGACCTGAACCCATTCGAGCACTTTTGGGATGCTCTTGACATTCTTGTTCGACAGCGTCACCCACAGCCGCGGATCTGTCAACAACTCACTCACACATGCACTACTGGCACAATGGACTGCAATCCAGCAACATCAGATCTAGGGACAGATTGGTTCGATGCCGATTCGACACCGCGCAGTGCTGAACGCCAATGGTGATCACATTTGGTACTAGCTTCAGCGCCATCAAGCGTCTTAGGTGCGATCCTCTGTTCTGACTACCAAACATCGATATCGGGACATTGCGAAGTGTCAGATTATTAAAATCGATGCAATGTATCATAATAAAAAAAAAATCAATTATTGTTTTGAGATCGCATATATTTGTGAATCTGCAATCCTTATTTGACCATCAATAGGGATACATCTGTGTGTGAAAGCACTTATAAATTTAGTTTATAATGCAATAACTTATAGATTTTTAAATTTAAGTGCCCAGCAGTCTATTCCTGTGTCTGCAAGGTTGTATTGATGGAAGTTTATATGCTTGATGTTATGATAATGAAGCTTTAATATTCGAACAATTATTATATAATTATTTTAACATACATTTTTATTTTCAGTGTATACCTTTCAGTTTCACCTCTGGTCGTAATATGCATACATTCGTTACGAAGCGTGTCATGAACTTGTTCCATGTCACGTGGAGCATGAAATCCAAACCACCAAGCTTCAGCACCATATGATCACACAGGGGAACGTTTCCATGGAAAATATGAAACAAAACAGTTAGTACTAAGTTATGAAGGTTCAAAACTTTTGATTTCAACTTGCATAATTCTTTTTTGGCCTGTTGCGATAAAACGTTTAAAGTTTGATAGCAAAGTCCAGAACTTGTAAAGTCTACACCTTAGTATTATTGGAAGACACGTTATTTAAAGGAAATATGCTCATATTTTTCACACCCTACTGAAACACAGTAACCTTAGTTTCATCAGTATTAATTTTTAGTTTCCACATATCACAATAAAGTGTTATCATGTTAATGTTTTTGCAACTCATCCACCGTACTGTCAAACATAACAATGTCGTCAGCAAACAACACGATGAACAAATCACGTATATCATCTTCAATATAATACTGGTGGCTACCAGATACGAACTGATCAGTATCGTATATAAAAAAAGGACAAGAATGAGAGATAAATGGCATAACTGTCGGACCCCGAACCTGCAAAAATATAACCGTTTTGCCAGCGTGCGAAGATATATTTTAACATTTTTGAACAGTTTTTTTTTATTTAAACATTCTTCAAGTATCAAGTGCCATACGTATACGAGGGGTGGAAAAGAGCGTTGTATCCGATCCAACCTAGCCACATTACGAAGACAAACAACAACTTGCGGAGGACGTGTATGTACATGTAGTTCATATCAGAACACATAGAAACTGTTCACTTGATATCCATACTTCACAATCCGTACCTTAAAAAGAGTGTATTAAGTACAATGTACTACGTAGAAGATAGTGACATACACAAATAGTTATAAGGACGTTTTGAAGTTTTGAAAATATTTTCACACTTGTTTCAAGTAATGTAATTGGTATGTTATTAGGTGGACAATTGACATTGTCCTTTATTTAGAAGGGAACTATAATTCAAGCGGCCATTCTTGGTGATAAACACCTGTAAGTCTAACTTGAATTAAATATAGTTTAATTTAAGAAGCAACATATTTAAACAGAGTGGTCGGGCGAACCTAAAGAACCCATTAGAAATACAACTGACGCTTTCCCATGGAACATCTTATTAATATCCTAAACGACTTTAAAACACCACTATTCCTCTCTCTAGTTCAGTGTTATCTGCTGATAACTGAAACAGAATGGGACACGTTCCCCTGCTCTGGCCAAACATTTATTCTTATTGATAAAAACTTCATTTGAAATAATTTTTAACCCATTCACCTTGGGCAATAGTGTGTGTTACAACTGAAGATCTACTTCGTAGACCAAAATAATGTGCTATATTTATAACTTTGCACATCAATTATTTTCTCTAATGCTTTATAATAGTTACGATCTAAATTGTATTAGTCTTTCCCATTCAGATGATTAATGCTATAAAATCTCACTCTCCTTGCACTGCAACAAGCTGCTAGACGTTCCGTATACCATACTAACTGTGCAACTGTCAAAATGTCCGTAAAACTTTGCAATAAATATCCAATATCCTTTCAACCATCTATTCACCCATTATCCATCCATCCACTCATCCATCCACCATCCATCATCTATCCATCCACTATCCATCCATCGATCCTTTCATTCATCCGACTCAATTGGACAATCGCAAACCGTATGTGCAATGTTCAACTGTTAATGTGTTACAATGATCATGAAGTGTGACTCAATTGTACAGTCCGAGACTGTATGTCGCAAAGTTCAGCTATTAATATCTTACAATGTCCAAGAAGTGCGATTCGGTTGCACAATCAACAACCACATTTCGCAGAATATGGTGGGAATTTCGGTGTTGAGTGTTTCATAAGTACAGTGGAATGCTGTGTAAGATGTTTCCGTTTAGTTAGATGTGGGTTCTTGTTTAACAGGAAATCTCTAGAAGTTCAGAAGCACACACAATGAATCACTGTAGTGGAACTGTATTTAAGTGAGTGAGTTTAGTTTTATGCAATTTTCAAGACACATGACTGGAATTAAATCCAGCCTGGACCAGACAATCCAGTAATCAACAGCATAAGCATCGATCCTCGCAATTAGCTGATGTGAGTCTGACCACCCGATCCCGTCAGTCGCCTCTTACGACAGGCATAGGTTACTGAAGATCAGCTCTATCCCGGATCTTCACAAGTCTGGAACTATTTCAGATATGGTTTAATTTACTACTGGCAGTCTGCTGCGAAATAACTATAAATCTCAAAATCTGAAAGAAAACATCCACTTCGTCTGGCCATATATGGAATGAATGTGACGCATAGCTATTTAACGTGCCCCACAAGTTTGCATCCAGTTTGACATGAATTGGAGGAGTTGTTCAGGAAACTACCATACAATTGGTGGTATGTTTAAAAAACAGAGCATTCTAATATTCGCGAGTGCAAGTTCTTCGTTTCATGCCAACAGTTTCATCTGTTGTATAATCCGTGTGAAATGATATTATATTAATAGGAGCTACATTATGGGACCTATTACAGGAGAGAGACAAAGGCAGTGTGTAAGTGACCATAAACAGTGTGATTCAGAAGTTTTTCTCTGAAACTATATTTATGCATTTGCGGATATTGAAGAAATACATGGTAACGGAGCACCATTTACTCGCGTACAATCGTTGCCCTAGGAAACATGTGCACCGTTTGGGTATTGATATTTAAAACTGCAGGAGACAAGAACCATACTCAGGGAGCTGTAAAATGGATAAAAACGCATATATATTTACTTTGATGATTCTATGGTCGATATATCATATTGTGAAACATTAGTGTCATTCATCAGATGTGAAAAAATCTCTTTCATTCTATCCAGGAATATGAGATTGGCTGATGCATCATGGTATGTTGTGGCATTTCTAAATCTAAAGGTTACCGATAATATCACACAGGTACAATCCGTCACATCCGTTCCTGTTATGCCTCCGACGTCTTTGATGGTGACCCTGAGAGACACTGTGAAGCCCGTAATAAAACATTCCAAAGAATGTTCTGAAATCATTCGGACATGTGATCTGGAATGTGAACACTTTAGATCTTAACTTGTAGTGCAACGCTGACAGAAATATGATTGCTTGGTTCGTTGTTTACCGCCACACTCGGCCATATTCGAGCAATAGGCAGCGGACTGTAAACAATCAAGTCTGGAAGAGACGATTCGTGATCGATATCATAAGCACCGACCTATGCAATCGGGACACAATGACAATGTGGTGAACAAAATCAGTGAGCCTGATCATTTGATCCCGTTAGTGCCATCCTACAAGCACAGGTTACTGAAAACCAAATCTAACCGGCATTTTCACGGGTATGCTGGCACTGCAGCAGTCATATGATCCGATGTGGAGAACTTCTTTATTAACAAAAATCAACAATGAAACATACAATCTACTGGCAAATTAAAAACAAGAAAAATAATTCTTATTCATATTGCCTTAATTGCGTAATAGTCACTGAACAAGTATGATCGTAGCCTTGTCAAAGGCTGACTATAACAAGAAATTATGCCCAAGGAATGTCACATGTTAACATGTAAGTATATGTATTGTACAGCTACATAGCTTGTGTGCTATATTTCTCTGAATGAGTAAACGGAATCCAAATCTCAGTCTTTATTGAGATAGGTATTCTCTAACGAATTCCAGCATACAAAACATCATCCCTCACCCTAGGGCACATTGTCCCCCTCGTTTGGAATTCTGGTTTCCTTAGTTCTGAAAAATTCCATCTAAAAGGTGTTTGAATTGTATCTATACATATGGAAATTAATTAAGCAACACCAAATTCAAAGACACATAAAAACTTAACAAAGTTTAAGGAAGTAATTTTGATGATTGATTATTCAATTTTGATGTATTGACATACAGCATGAGCTTTTCATGGGTTGATATGACGCGCGTGAAGCTTGCACAGCGCACGTGCATTGCTTTAACCTCAACTTTCGAAAAATGCACTTTTTCCCTGGGGTGTTTACAAGCGCAGGTTGTCGATTGCATTCGGTTTTTCATTCATTTCAATGTCATGGCACGTAGGAAATTATCAGAGGCCACTCGTTGGCAAATAATCGGCATGAGGAATGCTGGTATGTCTCTAAGACAAATCGGGACTCAAATCGGACGACATCATTCCATAATTTCAAAACTTTTGAAAAAATACCGGGCCACTAATGAAGTTAAAGACCTGCCTAGACCAGGAAGACCCAGGAAGACCACAGTCCGGGAGGACAGAGCTTTACTGAGACTTGTACGGCGCAGGTCCTTCGACTCGAGCTCTCGGTTGAGACAGGAGTGGCTTCCAGGGAGACCCATCTCGAACAGGACTGTTCGGAATCGTCTGAAAGCTGCAGGATACCGGGCAAGGAGGCCAATCAAGCGACCCAGACTGTCTCCAGCCCATAAGGCAGCCCGACTGGCCTGGTGTAATGACCGTTGGCACTGGAACATTGCCTCTTGGAGGAAGGTCCATTTCTCAGATGAGAGCCGGTTCTTGCTGCACATGGTGGACGGTCGTACTCGGGTCTGGAGGCAGAGGAACACAGCAATGGCTCCACGGAACATCCAGGAGACTGTGGCCTTTGGGGGAGGTTCCGTTATGGTATGGGGGTGCATTTCCATGAACTGCAAGTTGGATATCATTACCATCCGTGGCAACCTTAACGGTGTTCGTTACCAACAGGAGGTTCTTGACAGGGCTGTGGTACCTCATTTTGAGAACCATCCTCTGGCAACGAGACCCATATTTATGGACGACAATGCTAGACCTCACAGGGCGCATGCTGTAAATGATTTTTTGCGGCAAAATGCAATTGACAGAATTCCATGGCCTGCCATGAGCCCTGACCTCAACCCCATTGAACATTTGTGGGACTTTATTGGCCGTCGTGTGAGGCAGAGAGACCCACCAGTCCATAATCTCAACGAATTGACGGCTGCCCTGCATGAGGAGTGGAACAGGATCCCCCAGAATCAGATCCGGAGACTCATCCAAGGAATGAGGAGGCGTCTGGAATCGGTGGTGCGTGCGCAGGGAGGACACACTAGATATTGATGAAAGTCGGTGTGCAGACTCTCAGATGACTGTTCTTTCTTTCCATGTGACATTTGTGTTAATACACCTGACAACAACGTCTGTGGATGAATAGTAAATTGTGTCCATTTTTTCATGAATTTAAGACAGTTTTAAGAATTTGGATTTCGTTGCAATAAAGCAAAGTCTTGATACTTTTTCCCTTTAAGTTGTTTGTCAGAGATCGTCTGTTGAATAAAAAAGTGTCAAACTATATCAACCCGGCATATTTTGATTGTCAGAACACTTCAAAGTTGCTCCAATAGAAAAAATTGGGGTGTTGCTTGATTAATTTCCAGGTGTATAGAAGTGATACACACACAAGGAAGAAAGCTTTTAAGGATGTTTCTTTATCAGGAGGAACACAATGTCCCGGATATATCCTAACTTCTTCATCCTCCACATGATGAAGGAGTAAGGATATACACCGAAATGTTGAGTTGCTCATAATCAAGAAGTTGACATCCATATACACGCTCTTCCTTCCAGAAGTCTATTTTGTAACCATAGACACAACTATAACTAAGAGAAATTGTTCTGTTTCATGAGTTTTAGCGCTTCTGCATGGAGCGCCATTTAATTCAATGAAAAAAAACCCATTTCATTTATTTTATTTTATTTTTCCCTCAGAACTATGGTTCGGCAACTATGGGGGTAAGATTGAAGGTTCTGATCCAGTTTTCATGACGTAACGACCAGCCGTAACTCGATAGTTTATGACAGGCTTACCAATGTCGTAGTCACGCGGACGTTTTGTGGATCGAGAACCAGGATATAAACTATATAACTTCCTTGTATTTCATGGACTAATCCAGTGTGAATCAAGATGAATACTGAAACTGTTGTTTAATAACTTATCCTGTTTAGAAGGAGGGAACTAGTTTCAGTCGACAGGTAGCATTTTACCGCTTAGCTAACAATCCTTCTGTACAATTCTGAGACGAAACCTTGAAACAAGGGGTAAGCACCAATAGTATATCCCTTCTTGCGGATCTGTTTTGTATGTACATGAATTTCTGCTCGAGCTCCGAATATCAAGAAAAGGTAGTTTGGATAAGAAGTATTTGATTTCATCAAAAAAGAACACCCGGTAACATATTTAGATCTATACACAAAGATTCAGAGTGACAACAAATGCGCCACAAGACATAAGGAAGATTAGTTATTGAACAGGTGCATGACATTAGAGAAAACCCTCACATCTGAATGATGACCGTCGCAAATGTCGACGAGAACCCACACTGCAAGTGTCAGAGGGTAGCACAATATCGGGTGAAAGTTGACATGCCCGGTGCAAAATGCGTCGAAACCGTCGTCGTCGATGTTGAACAATGATAAATTGAATGTCGAACTACTGAGTTCCTGTTTACCTCCTGATGTTACTGCTTGGTTCGGTGGAGTAGCCGAATGGGTAAAGGCCTTCGTCACACCGAAGACCCGGGTTCGATTCCCTCCCGGCGCAAAATGTGGTGACCTTTGGTTCTGTGTAACATCAGTGTACACAGAACCTTATATTAATGTGTGTTGCTTTAACATCAGGATACACAGAACCTTATATTAATGTGTGTTGTTGTAACATCAGTGTACACAGAACCTTATATTAATGTGTGTTGCTTTAACATCAGGATACACAGAACCTTATATTAATGTGTGTTGCCGTAACATCAGTGTACACAGAACCTTATATTAATGTGTGTTGCTTTAACATCAGGATACACAGAACCTTATATTAACGTGTGTACCCGTAAAAGCAGAAAATGTAGCTGCATGTATGTAGTGACGATACCGTTATATAAGACTAAATAGCAGCATATATACAATGATGTTGTCGTAAAATCACACTAAGTAGCAGCATGTCAACGTGTTTGTTGCTGTAACGACAGGCAAGGTATCACCATGTCCAAACTAGTGTTGCCGTAAAATCAGACAAGTTTCCATTTATAGAATCCCCGTGAACAGCTATACCAGCGGGAGTGGAGCGAGTGGCAGTGGACACAGGAAATGGACTTCACACCCATGTTGGAAATCAAATATGAATCTGCATCTGCGAGACAAGCCAATGCTGTAACCACAAAGCTAGCTCTCCATCCCAATGGGATATAGAAAGGTATTGGGCCTACTTCTAAAAAAGAACAGCTGGTATCGACTTGAGTAGAAGCCGAGAGTTCGAGACGACCAGAAGTTCGACACAGATATTCGACTTTTCACAGCTTCTCTCGCATATAGGTGGACTGGACATTTGTCTTTGTTGCGCAACCCTATATTGCCTGTGTTTAAACGAACGATGCCCTGTTGTCAGCTAACATCAATGACAACCCGTCATCCTGTCAACTTCCTGTGACATCAATACCGGCATGTCGAAGAAGATTTCTGTACCCATCATTACAAGTTAATCGCATACCCGTTCCTTTGAAAAAGAGGTGGCTGAGTAGGCTTGATTACTTGTCGGGTCGAAGACCCGGCTTTGATTCCCGATATCTAGAAAATACACCTGGAGGAAAAGAAACCCCAAGACAACAAACTTGACTTGATTTTTTATTCTATCTGAAGATATATTTCATTTAAGTTTTAGATATTTTGCCAGGCTATGAAAGTGATCGATTAACAATAACATTGACATTTTCAAACAGGAAACAGGACATTGTTATTGAAAGTTTAATAATTCCTTACTGTCAAACCTTGAATATGGAAATTTAGTCAGTCAGTGAATCAAACAAACAAACAAACAAATAAACAAACAAAAGCAAAAGTTAATATTACAGAAGAACCATAACTAAAACCAATAATGGCTAAGGAAATATTAGAAAAGTCTGAAAACATATATGAAGAACTTCCTAGTGAAGTATCAGTCAACGTATAAAAGTGTAATGGAAGAATTTATAACTAAGGAAACGAAACGAATAGATATCTGGAATCGAATTCTTTTGTACGAGGGAGGAAAAAACGAGGCGTGTGTGTATGGTTGTGTGTGTGAGGGGGTGGGGGTTGTGGTGGTGGTTACAGTATGGATTTATATATTTGTTAAAAAATGTATCAACTTGGAATGAAAGGTTTTCAAATAAGAAAAAGGGTGTCATCATCTGTATTCTGAAATCCATTAAAGGCCGCACTTTACTTAAGAACTACAGGCCTATCATAAAATAAAATGATCTGCTTCTGTATTGTACACAGATTAACGGCTACTTTACATCAACAAACTCTTTGTAACTTACTCAACTAATTTTATACCAGACAGGACTATTACTTACAATGTAACGACGATATACGGCAGAAACAAAACATTCCTTGCTAATTTTGTTTGATTTTGAAAAGGCGCATGACAGCGTTTCTAAAGATTTTATCAACCCACCATTGCATAAATTTGAATTTGGTCCTCATATGATTAGAGGGATAAATATACAGTGTACTGACTTTTTGAAACATCTTGTATCATCCAACAAGGTAATCGTTCAGAATTGTTTGCTAATAATCGAGGATGTAGAGAGGGAGATCCACTGTCCCCATACGTTTTATTCTATTTTTGTAACTGAGATTCTTTGTGTGCTGAGAAACAATGAAAACACGAAACGTATTGCAATCAGTGATAAAGAATATAAACGGAATCAAAACGTTGGTGATATTGAGCTGTTTGTTGATGGAACTGAGGAGAGTTTGTATTATGCAAATAACAAAAATAATTATACATCATGTCACTTGAGACAATCAAGTCAGATAAATAAAAGCAGTCTAAACTGGAGCAAAAGCTAACAATACTGATACAATTTGTGATGAAAATGGACTACTATCAATAGAATCTTTAAAATAAAATATTGAATTAAAGGTAAGTTTTCAGATTTTTTATATTTACTGAACATATCACACTGAAGGTATTATTTACACAAACAGGCAATTACTCAAAATGAAAAAGTTACCCACAGTTTATGTCGTTTTCGTAATGATGTAAATGAGCTTTTGTTTCCTATGTACAGGGAATGTCAGGAGACACACATCTTTGGGATATCATCAAAAGAAAGGTTTGGTTTGGCGCTTCTCATAAAAAATTATTGATTCCTAAATCATATAATCATAACATATTTACATATGAGGTGTAAAAATATAGTTCCAAATCTAAATATATATATGAAAAACTGCACTAAAATATTCTTTGTGGAAAATAAACAATTTCAGTCACAGATGGATCCTTCACTTCCTAGTTCTTACAAGACTCCAAACTATATCACTTTGTACCTGACATTCATACGTCTAATGTGTATGTGATTATATTCATATATTGACATCATACCTGTACATCATGTCACTGTATTACATTAGGCCATATGTATGTCGACTTTGTATATCTGTGAGTGTTACTACATTGCCACCATACATTGTTGCCGTTAATCACCTTGATTTAAGCCTGCACACTGATGATCCCTGTTGATTTACATAAGTCTGTTCTGTGCTATAGTACTTCACTTTTGTTTGACAACGATATAAGAATCCATACCGAAATGCATCACATATAATAAAGTTGTTATCCTAAAAGAATCTTCATTTCGTAATACACAGATCATCAGAATTGTAAATGAAACTGCATGAACAATTGATTTTCCGATACACGGTCCACAAGGAAAACCCTCGACACTGTTTTCACAGGAGCCTAAAAATACATGATAGAAAGATGTGCATATAAAATAGCTGGACTTCTGATTGTACATTCTACCAGGAAAACCATCTCTATAAAGATTTCCACATCTATTTACACAAATTACTAATATGTCACTGGAACTTCCACAAACATAGATCATTAAGTTGTAAAAGGATCTACCTTAACATCATCGTCCACAAACATAGATCATTAAGTTGTAAAAGGATCTACCTTAACATCATACTTCCACAAACATAGATCATTAAGTTGTAAAAGGATCTACATTAACATACTTCCACAAACATAGATCATTAAGTTGTAAAAGGATCTACCTTAACATCATACGTCCACAAACATAGATCATTAAGTTGTAAAAGGATCTACCTTAACATCATACTTCCACAAACATAGATCATTAAGTTGTAAAAGGATCTACCTTAACATACTTCCACAAACATAGATCATTAAGTTGTAAAAGGATCTACCTTAACATACTTCCACAAACATAGATCATTAAGTTGTAAAAGGATCTACCTTAACATACTTCCACAAACATAGATCATTAAGTTGTAAAAAGATCTACCTTAACATACTTCCACAAACATAGATCATTAAGTTGTAAAAGGATCTACCTTAACATCATACTTCCACAAACAAAGTTCGTTAAGTTGTAAAATGATCTAAAATAAAATGATGCTTCCAAATACACAGATCATGGAGCTGTGAAAGGATCCTAGGTTAACATAATATTTCCATAAACAAAGGTCATTAAGTTGCCAAAGGATCTACCCTAACATCATGCTTCCAAATACACACATCGTCATGGTTGTCACAGAAAGCACTGTTCCACCAGCAGCGACACTTGGATGATTTCCTGCTTTACCTGAAACACAAAATGATTAGCAATGAAATTCGTCAGTGTGGAAGTGATATTGGCATTATCTCATCGAAACATGGAACAAGTTACATGTTCAGGAATTGCAATCACGGACACATTCAGCGTAGTTTCACTTATCCTTGATGCACACATTTTAAAATTCATAACTTCATAACACAAGTATTTTCTCATGTATTTCAGTCATAGATTACACCATTCTGACTGACGTCCTCGCTGGTCAAACCAAGTAATAGCTGAGAAGAGTCAGTATGTACGTCTGTCGGCACGTTCCTCTAGCATCTAAGGTGAGATGGGATAGCCCAGTGGTTAAAGCAGTCGCTCGCCGAAGACACGGGCTCGGTCCCCCATATAGGTACAAAGAATTAAGCCCATTTCTGGTGTCCGTCGTTACGATATTGCTAGAATACTCAATCTAGCATCTGACTGCATACTCACCGCCGACGGAGCAGGTGTCCCCGTCGTAGCCATCAGAACACTGACAGAAGTGATAGTTGGTACAGATGTTGCATTCGCCATGTCCGCTGCATTGATTCCCTGACGCCGCACAAACTGGTGCTGCACGAATATAAGTAATTGAAACATTATTATCATTAACAAACTACAATAACAATATCAACAGAAAAAGTTGTGGCAGCATCGGTATCCTCCTCCTCCTCCTCTTTCTCATCATCATCACCATCATCATCATCATCATCATCATCATCAGCAGCAGCAGCAGTAACAGCAGCAGTATTAGTAGTAGTAGATGTAGTAGTATTTTATATTACATACAGCATTATGTAGGCGATATGTAATTATTCGAGTCTGGGTTATCTAGTGGAATCACGAGTATCTGATTGTCTGGACAATTAGGGCAAAGTGGCATATATCAGCCAATTCAGAGATTCTAACCACACAATCATGTTATTCGTCTGTTATGGTTGATGAAGATCAGTACTAACCCGAAAGTACTTGTATTACTACCACAAGCAGTACTGAGAGAAGCAGTAATAATAACAATCAGTAATAATCATGCTCAAAGCATTCTGCACGACTTTGCAGCTGTGTGTATTAACATATAACAAAGCCACATTTTGTAATTACTTACGAAACATAATGACATGAACATGTCGGGAATGTTTTAGAAACGATAAGTCATTTCAAAGAAGGTATCCAAAGATATTGAAGTAAAGGCGTGTATATGTGTGCGTGCGTGTGTGCGCATCTTACCTATGTTACACGTTTTCCCACTGTATCCATTCTTGCAGGCGCAATAACTTTCCCCTTCCCAGACATCGCAGACTCCATAAGCGCCACATTCGCTGCCCCCAATTGTGCACACGGCCTTCGTTGCTGGAGCACACGCAACTGACACAGTCACACAAATAGCAAACGCAACAACAACAAAATCAAGATTGGTCTCTCTTAGCAGAAAAACAAGAAGACAAAGTCATCACTATCAGAGTTACTCTTCATGAATATGTCAGTTCGTTACGACCACGTCAAAAGTTTGGTGTGTATATACCAGTTAGAGAGTTTAGTTTTATGCCACTCTCAAGTTGTCGGTATATAATATAATCTGGACCTGATAACAACCACATGAACATCAGTCTACCCAAATGGATCCAATAATATGCGTCAAGCAAGTCTATGACTATTTTACAAAGATGATGGACGGTACTGAAAGAGTTTTAATTTCTGCCCCGGAAATAAACGCTACCACCAATTTTGGTGAAACTAAGACTTGTTGCCATGGAAAGGCAAAAAATATTTTATCCACAAATCCAACCAAAACTACGAAGAGGCACTAGTATACCACAAGTCCTATTTGAGTGAAAAGTTGGGTGAAGAAATATTCAACGGTTTTAAAGTTCTGCTCTGCTTTCAAAGTTCTGCGCCGGAAACGATTCCAAAACAGCCAAAAGACAGCAGTACACCACTATGTGCCAGGTTTATAAATAACCGAAGGGTTTTAGGGTTCTCTTCTGGACAAGATGACATCCTCATAGTCAAGTTATGTTTCCATAGAAAGAGCAAAACATAAAATTCATATCTTGGTCCAATGATTCATGCGGGATATGTGTACCCAGTTTGATGAAACTGGCATTTATAGCTAGGGAGATCTGATCCTCACAGCCGAAACCTAAGTCACGTTTTCATGGAAACCGCAAAAAAACTCTAAAAACTCATGTGTGTGTCTAAACCCCAAAAGTCACATCTATAGATCATGCCTGACATATGTACCAAGTTTGATGAAGCTAGCATTTATACACATCCTCATAGTCACAGTGAATGTCATGTTTCAATGGAAAAAGCAAACACTCAAATTCATATCTGAGTCTAACCCACAAAAGGCATATATGGGGATCGATCATGATTGACATGCGTACTAAGTTTGTTTATGCTATCACGAATAGTTTAGGAGATATGCTTTGGACAAGTGTGACGGACGCACGGACCGACAAACGAGGCGTCGACTATTGCCCCCGAATTACATGCTGTGCGTTAAAAATCAATCATTTTGCCAAATCAGCGTGTATGATGCATTCCACCATGGTACCGAAGGACTCAGAAGATACTGAATAGGAAATACGATTAACATCCAGGATCCCGATCCACAAAGCATTCGTCACTTTACGACCTGTCGTAACCCTACAGTTTACCATAAGCTTAAGAACTTCTAGCTCTAGTAACGCTTTGTGGATCTGGACGCAGCACCTATTCCACCACTGCTTACACGTGACCACCATTATCAGAGCTGTCTATCGACGGCATAAAGGAACTGAAGCATGCAGTTGCCATTGTGGTATGCTATGATTTTGTTCAAAACACAGTTCGAGGACTGATTATTTTTCCACTATCACGCTCCAAAATGAAAGATGTCAGGTTGATTTCTCCTTTACACATGACAATAACATCCACGTACAAAAGAAGATCCACCCTCACCGATGGTGCATCTGTCTCCCGTGTAGCCGTCCTTGCAGACGCATACGTAGTTTTCGTGTGCTCTTTCGCATAAACCATTGGTGCCGCAATCTGTCCCTCCAACAATGCAGAACGGGGCTGTAAAAACAAGTATGCACTGTGTTTATCAAATGAAAACCCTTGTCTCTACATAGCTGTTCCACCATGTATGCAATTGGTTGGTTGGTTCGGTGCTTAAAGGCGCACTCAGCAATATTCCAGACACATGGCGGTTGTCTTTAAATAATCGAGCCTGGACCAGAAATACAGGCGATCGAAATACTGAGTATCGATCCACGCAGTTGGGATGCTATGACATGTTTCAACTAAGTCAGAGAGCCTGTCCACTCGATCCTGTTATTCGCGTCGTACAATAAGCAAACTGTATCTCATATGTTATATGAACAATAAAGATGTGCAATATATCCAATTATCGGTATTTACCGGTTCAGAAATGAAAACGACACGCTGACTGAAAACCGGTATTTTGACATGCATCGGGAAACCTCCATAACACTCAGAAATCACGACATGAATAATGGATATTGTTACGGTTTAGAAATTGCCGCGGCAAAAAGGTTTGTGAATCCCCTTTAAACCAGCAAAATAAAACACAGACATGTCTAAACTATTCAGTAATATACTGAAAAAACAATGAGCAAGTTACAATGAATGGCAGGGCATATTTC
Organism: Haliotis asinina; assembly: GCF_037392515.1. NCBI lineage: Eukaryota > Metazoa > Mollusca > Gastropoda > Lepetellida > Haliotidae > Haliotis > Haliotis asinina. The sequence goes on along the minus strand of NC_090295.1, from coordinate 49,258,157 downwards.
TTATGCAATACTATGGAGTCATAAATCTAAAATATCTTTTCACAAATCTGAAGTGTTGGTTAAATGTCTATAGATTGTTGACGGCAGTTGAGACGAGGTGCGCGAACGATGTTAGCAGACAGGCAGGAGTGTAAATGCAAAGAAGTCCTCAAAGTCGTGTAGAACATCTCGGAAACCACAGTTTAATATCCAATATGCTGTTCCCGAGACTTCTGGCGAAAACTACGCCACAATACAGTCGGACAGAAATGTCTCAAGGCTTCCACACTGTCCACAAGAAGCATAAGAAACACGAAGTTACTCTGAGAGCAGCTTAGGCTCAAGAAGACCTTAATTCTGGTCCACTTCGCTCTAAAGGTATACTGAGTCAAAAAAAAGAAACTTCACAAAATGTAATTTTTAAAAATCATGAATATTGTTTCTCTGATGATACGTCTATGTAACCGAAAAGGAATCCCTATCTTTCGACTCTAGAAAACCGTTAGCAAACCCCTCTCAAACCCATCCATTCGTCGTGCAAATGACGTTAGTGTCAAATCAGTTTTTCCTCGTGCAGTCGATCACGTGATCTTCGCATCGAAGTTTTCTTCATTTGCAGGTGTTTGCATTGCCTCAAAAAGTGAAAAAAAACACACTATCAAACCACCTTTCTAACGGTACTTTAAATGCCACGATTGTCAAATGTGCAACGTGAACGTGCCGTTGGCATGTTACAAGCAAGAGAATCAGTTATTGGCGTCGCAAGAGCAATGGGATGCAGCCGCCGTACTGTGTATGACTTGCGAGGTCGTCTACAACAAACTGGCACCCCTTCTGATCGCCCAGGGTGGGGTCGTCCACGTGTGACGTCACGAACAGAAAAGACCGCCAAATCGTCCTACGTCACCTACGTGACACATTTGTGCCGGCTACGCGAACCAGGGATGAGATGTTCAGAGATCGACTGTCCTCACAAACCATTCAAAATCGGCTTGGGGCTGCCAATCTCCATTCTCGACGTCCATATCGTGGGCCAATATTAATGAGGTTTCATCAATGTCAACGTCTGCTGTGGTCCCAACGTCACCCTGGATCGACCAAGAGAGGCTGGAATAGAGTTTAGCAATGAATCCAGGTTTACCCTCAGATTCGAGGACGGCAGGCATAGAGTCTGGAGACGACGTCGTGAACGGTATGCCCAATGTTGTGTACAGGAAATCGACAGATTCGGCTTCGGACGTTGCATCGTGTGGGGTGCTTTCCTTGGGACTTCTGGTCATCCGTGAAATCCTCACAGCTGCTGATTACCGCGATCAGGTGCTCACCCTGAACTCGCTCCTCTCTTGGCGACTCAAGGTCAAAAGTTCCAGCATGATAATGTTCGGCCGCATACCGCGATGTTGACACGAAATTTCATTCAAAACGCTGGAATCAACGTCATGGACTGGCCATCGAGGTCCTCTAAGCTTAACCCAATAGAGCACGTTTCGAATGCACTTGGGAGAAGGCTTGGTTTGAGGAACCAACCTCAGAATTTGCAGGAACGTGGCGCTGCCTTGCAAGAGCAATGGCGCAGAATCCCCAACCACGTGTTCACAAGCTTCAGGCAGTCGATAAGGAGACGGTGTTTGGCAGTGGTGAATGCACGGGGCGGCCACACACAATATTAAACTGAGAATTTTCGAATTTTTGTTCTGTATACTCATGTTTTGGACTAACGGTGTAGCCAAATGGAACTGATTGTGGCACTGTCCGTGTTTCGAGTACATCACACAGATCTCAGCAATGAAATGATATTAACAATTTAACCATCTTACCATCTCTTGTTCTTTTATAGTGCCCTGAAGAAAGAATGTGAAGTTTCTTTTTTGACTCAGAATACATAATCACCGCCACCACAACCTCAACCTCTTAACAGTCGGAATTACATTTCATAAGCAAGATGCGAGTTTACATCACAGTCAGCGCTTGAAACATTTATGACCCAAAATAGTGAAAAGTTAAAAGTTAAATCAAGAAGAAAACCCCGAAACACAATCTCAAAACAATATCGTCGGTTATTAGGTAATAGGTGATTTAAAGACTTCTAAAACTATCCTGGGGGGTGGTTTTACAGAAAATAAACATTATTACACATTCATTTTAGTGACAGTGATATTATTTCATGATATCTTACAATAAGATAATGATTACACAGCTCATCCTGAATCAGTGATCACCAGAAAAAGAAATCCTAGTGTTAAGCTGAAATGATCTAATGAAATCAAATAATTCGCACATCAAGGACCGTTGTCTAGAGGTTTTCCAAGCGTGTAAGTATCAGATCTGTGTATGAAGTGTATTAAAAGTAGTTCCTGCTTCGTACGCTACATTTTGCTTTTTATCAATTAACATTTTGATTTGTGTCAGTGATCAATAACGGCGGTGGTGTATTCTCGTGATTAAGGCTTTTGTTGGTGTACCCCGCCGTGATGTTGCTGGAATATTGCTGAAAGCGTCGTAAAACTATATTCACTCACTCATCGATAATATTATCATTTATGTGACAAATGCTGAATAATGCTGAAGGCGTTGTAAAACTAAACTCACACACTCACTGATCGATAATATTATCATTTATGTGACAAATGCTGAATAATGCTGAAGGCGTTGTAAAACTAAACTCACACACTCACTGATCGATAATATTATCATTTATGTGACAAAAGCTGAATAATGCTGAAGGCGTTGTAAAACTAAACTCACACACTCACTCATCGATAATATTATCATTTATGTGACAAAAGCTGAATAATGCTGAAGGCGTTGTAAAACTAAACTCACACACTCACTGATCGATAGTATTATCATTTATGTGACAAATGCTGAATAATGCTGAAGGCGTTGTAAAACTAAACTCACTCACTCACTGATCGATAATATTATCATTTATGTGACAAATGCTGAATAATACTGAAGGCGTTGTAAAACTAAACTCACTCACTCACTGATCGATAATATTATCATTTATGTGACAAATGCTGAATAATGCTGAAGGCGTTGTAAAACTAAACTCACACACTCACTGATCGATAATATTATCATTTATGTGACAAATGCTGAATAATACTGAAGGCGTTGTAAAGCTAAACTCACACACTCACTGATCGATAATATTATCATTTATGTGACAAAAGCTGAATAATGCTGAAGGCGTTGTAAAACTAAACTCACACACTCACTGATCGATAATATTATCATTTATGTGACAAAAGCTGAATAATGCTGAAGGCGTTGTAAAACTAAACTCACTCACTCACTGATCGATAATATTATCATTTATGTGACAAAAGCTGAATAATACTGAAGGCGTTGTAAAACTAAACTCACACACTCACTGATCGATAATATTATCATTTATGTGACAAAAGCTGAATAATGCTGAAGGCGTTGTAAAGCTAAACTCACACACTCACTGATCGATAATATTATCATTTATGTGACAAATGCTGAATAATGCTGAAAGCGTTGTAAAACTAAACTCACACACTCACTGATCGAGAACACTATCAAGTACACGATCAAAGCTTGGACTTATCCTTAAATGTTGCTGTGTTTGAATTCTCCTTACCTGTCGTGCACCTCGGTCCTGTGTATCCGTTATTGCAGACACAGTAATTTCCTCTGTAACCTGTCGTACACCTGCCATTGTCGCCACACGTGCTTCCCCCAGCTGTGCAGAAGGGCGCTGAGAAGATAACATAGAACATGACACAGCCACGAACCATTTTATTTTCGGAAAGAGGAGAGTTTCCCAACCAGTGGTTCCTCTTTGGCGTTATAAATTTATGTCTTAAATCAGATTTTGTTGTTAAAATTACCGTTATTCTAATTACTGGTATATTTTTCTAAGGTCTGTTTTTTTGTCCCTCTGCTTCCGTCCCTTTGCTGTTGTTTCAGTTATTTTCTTCATTAATTTATTCTAGTTTGACAATTATTTGTAATGAAATGTTTCTTCTTACGTGAGGTGCACTTTGGGCCAGTATATCCGTTCTTACAAGAACAGGCGTACTTCTTTCTCAATGTATCGCATTCGCCATTGTCCCCACACTCATTTCCCTGGGCCGTGCAGATCGGGGCTGTGAATTATGACCATATCTATAACGTTGGAGAAACAACTCTAGGACTGTGTGATTCAAGAAGTTCACTGACAGAGCGGCCGGTTACTGGTTGCCACATTTGGCCTATTGCATTGTACTTTCCAGACCAATCTAATATATTCAATGGTCTTCTGTGTTTGATAATGGAGTTCTGTGATAACTTAGTTTAAGGTTAATCTTCATGTTTCAAGGTAGAAGTATCCTTGTAACATTGCAGGATCGTTTTCCTCGCTCCTATTGTGACAGATCTAACACATTACTTTGTCAGCTGTATATTAAATCTGCAAGTAAATATCACGAGGGTGTGTTTTGGAATGGTTAATACCATGCATTAGGATTAAACATTGCATTTCGGGTGCTTTGGCGAGGGCCACCTGAAACGGGGTCCATTATCAACGTTTTGAGTCTTTTTTACCCAGTTTCAATGGTTCCTGATTACAGGATGCTGATTACAAATTACAAGTTCGTGACAGTCATAAAGTTTGCCGAAAGTTGGGTGGTCGG